>NC_026002.2:70443579-70555672 GCF_000442705.2 Elaeis guineensis
TGAAGGAACCAGATCTAGGGTTTCAGGGTTAGATCTTGAAACTTTTTCAAGATCATACAGCGGAAGACTAAAATAAATCAAAATTTATTTTCTAAAATCAGAAAATCTCCTAGATCTAAGATCCTATTACATGATTATTACATAGCATTAAATCAAAAATTAAAATATATAAATATAGCATGAACTACATGTTGATCATATCAACATGTTTCTATACTACATCTAATGTATGTATTAAACAATAGATCAGATCTATTACCTTGCAAGTTAGACGTTCTAACCTTGTGATCCGGGCTTAAGGATGATGTTGCAAGCCGCACACGCATCCGGCCTCTAGGAGTCGTCCACACGAGCCCACGAATCTCGATCAGAAGTCCTGCTTCAGGAAATCAGCACAGTATGCTAGTACTGCGCTGATCCTTCTTTGATGGTTGATCAGGTGCCTCCTTCTTCTTGATTTGGACTCTTCCAAAGATGAAAGTAGAAGGAGGAGTTTCAGATCTGAGACGCTCAGGAAACTCAAGATGGAGGGAGGAAAGATATGAAAACAAAAACCCTAGAAGAAGACCCTCTTCTTCTTCACGTTTTTCTCTCTAGACACCCAAACTTGCATCTTTTATATCTCCACGACCCAAAGGTATTTCTCTGATTTTTGGATGGCACAAAGGTCTCTCAAATCTCTATTTCTCCTAAAATTTCACAAAGAAACTCATCTTATATAGAGAGATATGATAGAGTCCTTGTCTAGGTCAAACACCTAGTCAAGGCTTATCCAAACATGGCAAGTTAAGGGACGCCCAACTCTTGAGCACCTCCTCATATTTTTGTGCATGGATCACCAAAAAGGGTGCACAATATACCCTAAAAGCCACAAAAATTTAAAAAAAATTTGGATAAATTCGGTGCAAAATTGAAAGAGTTTTGGATTTCTAAAACTCTATCTCATAGAATTTGAAATCCAAACTTATTCCTTTTAGATTTGATCCAAACCACCTTCCATGTAAGAAAGAAGAGAGGAGACCTTTTGTGAATGTGGGAGAGATCTGGAGAGGCTTTTGTCACACAAAATAAGTGGAGATTGACGTTGAATAAGAGAGAGGGCGTGGAGAGGCTTATGTGACGCAAGGTGGATCCTAGTCTTACTAGATTCTGTCTTATGACTTGTTTTAAATTGGTTTCCCAAACCAAATCAAATCAAAATTAGATCAACCAAATTAAAATAGGTCTTAATCTAATTAAGAACCTAATTTAATCAGATTAAATTAGATTTAAATCTGATTTAATTTTCTAATCAAATTAGAAATTAGATTGACCCAAGTCCTAGTTGAACTAGGACTAGTTTTTCCTTGCACTTGGCTTATCCAATAAACCAATTGGACTTGATCCAATCAAGCCCAAACTAAATTTAATTAAATTATATTTAATTAGACTTAATCTCAGCCCATTGGCTTAATCAAATTAGGCCAATCAGCAATCGAATTGCTAATAGATCCTCTGCAACACTTGCACTGGGTTAATCATTTAACCCTAGAACGATTCTTAATCGTTGATCAACCATCTGATCGGATCATGAACTCTAATGTGTGTGACCTCATAGGTCCGAACCTAAGCCGGTAGTATAGAAACAAATTTTTATACCAATCGAAGTGACCATCTAGCAATGGTACCCGACGACCGGATAGGTCGAATGTGTAAACAACATCCTTAGAACCCATGCGGATATAGTTTTCATATAATTCATCCCCTTGACCAAATGATCATAGGACACCCTAGAGTTTAACTGTCAACTCTGATCAGGTTGTCCACATTGTATTTCAAATATCAAATCCATCTGATGGATTATCCTGGCAAGGTTTGCTAAATTGAAATACAGCGACTATTCTTCTCCAACTCTTAGAGTGGTCAATCCCATCTCGATCACACTCTGACTTCGCAAGTACTTGACTGGCCCAGAAGCCTTCCGTCTCTGAATTAAAAATTCAGTTAGTCCAGTACCAAAGCACAGTGAGTTGCTTGCAAGTCACTGAGGCGATCTCAGGTCTAAGGGATACTTTACCTATATCCCATCAGAGACATTCTCGACAGCAGAATACTCTGGAGTTGGTCACGTTCAATGATGATGTACCCTTATATCTCACCTGTATGCCATACCAGTGTCTCCACACTCCTTGGTTAAGAGGACAACCAACCCATATGGCCTACAGCGACCTATGCTCGATAGAAGCTGTTGTCCTTATTAACAGCCTATCATTTGGTCGTGAACAGTTTTAAGGACTAATCGATAAATCCTCTCTTTATCGAATCTAAATAGTCCTAAGGACTTCATCATAACAACGGAGTTCATTAGAAGATAAAAGCTTATGATGAAAATGCCAAATATATTTTATTTATTACAAATCAATTACAATACTTGGTTGCTAACCGTCAACAGCTTGACGATTAGCTTTTTGAGACACATTTTCCAACAACTCCACTTGTCCTAAAGCCACTCAGCACAGTATCTAATACCCATCTTTGACTTGTGGTTGTCGAACTCTTTATCGTCAGGGCTTTAGTGAAGGGGTCGGCCAGGTTCTCCTTTCCGTCGATCTTCTGAAGGTCGACGTCACCTCGATCCACGATCTCTCAGACTAGGTGGAAGCGGTGCAAATGTGCTTCGTCTGCTGATGTGCTTTGGGTTCCTTCACCTGAGCTATGGCACCAGTGCTGTCACAGTAGAACAGGACTGGACTATCGAGGGAGGGTGCTACTCCGAGCTCGTTGATGAATTTCCTCAGCCACACAGCTTCCTTCGCGGCATCCAATGCTGCGATGTACTCTGCTTCACAAACAGAGTCTGCCACAGTATGCTGCTTGAAACTCTTCCAGCAGATGGCTCCACCATTCAGAGTAAAGATATAACCCGACAAGCTCTGCTGTCATCATGGTCAGATTGGAAGCTGGAGTCTGTGAACCCCACAAGTTTCAGATCTGACTCGCCATAAACCAACCTTTGGTCCTTAGTATTCTCAAATACTTAAGGATGGCTTCAACCACTTTCCAGTGATTTTCTCCAGGATCAGATTGGTATCTACTCACTACTCCTAGTGAGTATGCCACATCTGATCTTGTACATGTCATGGCGTATATGATAGATCCCACAGCGGAAGCATATGGGACTCTACTTATACGCTCTCTCTCTTCAGGAGTTGTCGGACAATCCTTCTTAGAGAGAGAATTCCATGGCCTATCGGTAGATAGCCCTTCTTGGAATTCTTCATGTTGAACCTCTTCAGCACAGTGTCTATGTACATGGACTGGGATAACCCAAGCATCCTTTTAGATCTATCCCTATAGATCTTCATCCCTAGGATATAGGATGCTTCACCCAAGTCCTTCATGGAGAACTGTGATGACAACCAAACTTTTATTCCCTGTAGTGCGGGGATGTCATTTCCGATTAAGAGAATGTCATCCACGTACAAGATAAGGAATACCACAACTGGACCATTTGCCCATTTATAGATGCAGGGCTCTTCTCCATTCTTAATGAAGCCATACGTTTTGATCACTTTATCAAAATGCATGTTCCAACTCCGAGAAGCTTGCTTCAGTCCATAAATGGATCTCTGAAGCTTGCACACCTTGGACTCATCTGTGGATGTATACCCCTCAGGTTGTATCATATACACCACTTCAGTCAGCTCTCCATTCAGAAAAGCTGTCTTTACATCCATCTGCCAGATCTCATAATCCAGATGGGCAGCTATTGCAAGCATTATCCGAATGGATTTGAGCATTGCCACAGGGGAAAATGTCTCGTCATAGTCAATACCATAATGTTGACGATACCCCTTGGCGACCAGACAGGCTTTATAGATCTCCACCTTTCCGTCTGTGCCCCTCTTCCTTTTGAAGACCCATTTACACCCAATGGGTTTAACCCCTTCAGGTGGGTCAACCAATGTCCATACATCGTTGACCTTCATGGACTCCATTTCGGATTTCATGGCTTCAAGCCATTTCTCGAAATCAGGTCTCTACATTACATCCATATAGGTGATCGGATCCTCATTATTCTCATCAAGTTAGATGGGATCACCATCCCGGACTAAGAAATCGTAGTATCTATCCGGCTGACGTGGTACTCTATCAGATCGCCTTAATGGTGCAGGTACATTGGGCTCTGGATATGATCTAATCATATCAGACTCAGGTTCAGCTATTGGTGTCGGTCCTTCTACCTGTTGAACTTCATCAAGTTCAATCTTAGAGGCAATGGTTCCTTCACCAAGGAACTCCTTTTCTAAAAAGATTGCCTTAAGGCTGACGAACACCTTTTGTTCATCAGCATGGTAGAAAAAATATCTTTTTGTCTCTTTGGGGTACCCTATGAATGAGCATTTATCAGACCTAGGTCCAAGTTTGTCTGTGACTAATCATTTGACATAGGTCGGGCACCCCCAGACCCTAAGGTGTGAAAGTGCTGGCTTACGTCCCGTCCATATCTCATATGAAGTCTTAATTACAGACTTACTTGGAACCCTATTTAACAGATAACAGGCCGATTCGAGTGCATATCCCTAGAAGGATATCGGCAAGCTAGCAAAACCCATCATGGATCAGACTATGTCTAACAGAGTCCAATTCCTCCTTTCAGACACACCATTATGCTGTGGTGTTCCTGGAGGAGTCCATTAGGAGAGAATCCCATTCTCTCCTAGATATGTGAGAAACTCACTAGAAAGGTATTCTCCTCCTCGATCAGATCGAAGAGTTTTAATACTCTTTTCAGTTTATTTTTCTACTTCACTTCGGAATCGTTTGAACATTTCAAATGAATCTGACTTATGTTTCATCAGATAGACATATCCATATTTGGATAGGTCATCCATAAAAGTTATGAAGTAGAAATATCCATCTCTAGCACTTGTGCTCATGGGCCCACATACATCAGTATGTATTAGGCCCAAGAGCTCAGTAGCTCTCTCACCTTTTCCAGTAAAAGGTGACTTGGTCATTTTACCAAGAAGACAGGACTCACAGGTTGGAAGTGATTCACAATCACTGACTTTGAAGATTTCCTCTTGAGTCAACCTGTTTATTCTATTCTTGTTTATATGACCTAGCCTACAGTGCCATAAGTAGATATCTGATACACTATCTAATCTAGGGTGCTTGCCAGTTGAATAGACTCTTATCGGGCTTGATCTTTTTGGTCTGGCTCTGCACTGATGTCCCAGCCTGAACTTGCACCTTCTTCACTTTCTTCTTCTTGTTCTTCTTTCCTTTCTCAAAGGGTCGAGAACCAGAAGACGAACCTCCCACTAAGTTCACCGGCTCCTTGTGAAGTTGGTGATCCTTCTCAAAGTTCTGAAGCAACCCCAGTAACCCGTGGTAGTTCTCTTCAGGCTTTGTCATTCTATAATGAGTGAGGAATGGGAGATAAGACTTGGACAGCGAGTTCAGTATTGCATCTTTCCCAAGCTGCTCATGCAAGGGAAAACCGAGCTTGCTCAATCGTTCCATCAGCTCGATCATGTACAATACATGATCAGTGATAGAGGCACCATCCCACATTTTGGCATTGAAGATGGCACAACTAGTCTTGTGCCTCTCCACGTCATCGGGTGTGCCAAAGGCATCCTCCAACACTTGAAGCATGTCCTTTGGCTGAGCCGTCTTGAATCTACGACTGAACTCGTCGCTCATGGCAGCCAGCATGGTACAGCACACCGTGGTTCGATCACTGAGTCACTTCTGATAAGTATCTCTGACTGTTCCACGTGTATTGACAGCTGGCTCCTTAGGTGCAGGATCCATTATCACATATAGGATCCGTTCATGCTCCAGGACTATCTTCAACTTTCGGTACCAGCTACCGAAGTTGGATCCCACCAACTTATCATTGTCCAACAATGATCGGAGCGATAGGGAAGTGGCCATATTTGCACAAAGGAGAACAATAACCTAATTAGTAATTGATTCATTAAACCTAAAGATTTGGACTTTAATCAAAAGGTTTCTCCCACTATTTTATTCGAATTGGTAGCCTCTACCTCCAATTCGAGGAATTACCCTAATTTCTTAGCGGGTACTAGAATCCACTTAGACTGCACATAAGCCCAACTTTGGTTGGCCAACCCATGTACATCTAGGGGTAGGTTCATAACCAATTGTTTCTCTAAACAATTTCTAGTAATTTTAATTTTGCTCCAGAAACCTAATCAGTAGACTTTGGCCTCCACTGTAAGGATCCAGTTAGGTCCAACCATTAACATGATCATACATGGTGTATCTAACCAACGAATGATTAAGCTCAACTTTGGTTGGCTCACCTAACCACCATTAGAGAGACACTTCCAAGTTGTCATATGATGAGTGATAATTCCATTAGTCAACAAGCACCAGGCCTTTGGGTCTGCAATGATTATTGAGTTAATGGACTCATTATCAAACACCTTAATGGGAGGCTATGATTCAGTTATCTCCATAACTTTATCATTTTAAGGACCTAATAATTTTAGAGAATTTAAATAATATAGAGGATGAAGTCAGATGAACCAGCTTATCATGATCCTCCCACTAACTTCACCAAGTCAGCTTAAGGGAGACCAGGGCTGGTCTAGGAGCACCTAAATCAGTCACACTGATTTACCTAGCTGACGTGGGTCAGCTCGAATAGTCAAGTGATCCGATCAAAACATAATTTCACCAAGAGGCCAGGTAAGTTCGATCAGTGATAGGGTCTGCCAAAGCTTGCCTTAGACACCATCAGAAATGGCCAGGTAAGCGGGCTCCCAATTAAAAACCATCGGTCTGGTTTACCTTAGACACCAACTGATTTAATTAGTTTCGATTAGATCAACCTAACAGTTCGTGCTAGACCGCTTAGCCAAGAATCAAGTCCATTTGGTTCTCGTTAAAGACATGGACTTGACCAACTACAACTATTGTAATTGATCTAGAGAATCCTTGACCTAATCTAAGACAACAATTGATTAGATTTTGTCAATTCTCTAATTAAGTCCATCTTCAATCTAACCATAGGTCTAACCCAATTAATGGACCTAATTCTCACTAACCCATTAACCCAATGTGTTATGGTATGTGTCTTAGGTTCTTCAATTCACAATCCTAGAACCTATTCAAACAACTTCTTAATTCTTAATTAAGTTTTGGGCTGAGGGTTGGGTTTGGCTTTTCAAAAAATAATTTTCATATTTATAAAATAATTTTACAATATGATTCTACCAACCATATTGCATGTTTGATTCATAATCAAGATGCAAGTGAAATAAACATGAAACTACTTTAGATCTAATCTAAACAGGTTCATGTAATTGAAACAATTTCAACTTTAAACAATTTCTTTGCACAAAAATTATTAACAAAGAGATTTTATTTTATATTTAAACATCTTTTAAATCTAATAAATCATAAATTTGATCTAGATCAGATCTAATAAATTTATGATTAAAGATAGATCTACACAAACTAGGACAACCTTTGCACTGTAAGGGGTAAACCTTACAGCAGGACAACCTTGCAATTTGTGATTGATCTAAAATTTTAATTTCAGATTTAATAATCAGATTATAAATTAGATCTAATCTAAAAAATAATCTAAGCATGTATAAATAATCATGTAATAAAGAACCTGGGCTCTGATACCAATTGAAGGAACCTTATCTAGAGTTTCAGGGTTAGATCTTGAAACTTTTTCAAGATCATACAGCGGAAGACTAAAATAAATCAAAATTTATTTTTTAAAATCAGAAAATCTCTAGATCTAAGATCCTATTACAAGATTATTACATAGCATTAAATCAAAAATTAAAATATATAAATATAGCATGAACTACATGTTGATCATATCAACATGTTTCTATACTACATCTAATGTATGTATTAAACAATAGATCAGATCTATTACCTTGCAAGTTAGACATTCTAACCTTGTTGATCTGGGCTTGAGGATGATGTTGCAAGCCGCACATGCGTCCGGCCTCTAGGAGTCATCCACACGAGCGCACGAATCTCGATCAAAAATCCTGCTTCAGGAAATCAGCACAGTATGCTAGTACTGCGCTGATCCTTCTTTGATGGTTGATCAGGTACCTCCTTCTTCTTGATTTGGACTCTTCCAAAGATGAAAAGTAGAAGGAGGAGTTTCAGATCTGAGATGCTCTCAGGAAACTCAAGATGGAGGGAGGAAAGATATGAAAACAAAAACCCTAGAAGAAGACCCTCTTCTTCTTCACATTTTTCTCTCTAGACACCCAAACTTGCATCTTTTATATCTCTACGACCCAAAGGTATTTCTCTCTTATTTTTGGATGGCACAAAGGACTCCCAAATCTCTGTTTTCTCCTAAAAGTTCACAAAGAAACTCATCTTATATAGAGAGATATGATAGAGTCCTTGTCTAGGTCAAACACCTAGTTAAGGCTTATCCAAACATGGCAAGTTAAGGGACGCCCAACTCTTGAGCATCTCCTTCATATTTTCATGCATGGATTACCAGAAAAGGGTGCACAATGTAAACCCTAAAAGCCATAAAAATTCCAAAAAAAAATTTGGATAAATTCGGTGCCAAATTGAAAGAGTTTTGGATTTCTAAAACTCTATCTCATAGAATTCGAAATCCAAACTTATTCCTTTTAGATTTGATCCAAACCACCTTCCATGTAAGAAAGAAGAGAGGAGACCTTTTGTGAACGTGGGAGAGATCTGGGAGAGGGCTTTTGTCGCACAAAATAAGTGGAGATTGGCATTGAATAAGAGAGAGGGCGTGGAGAAGGCTTATGTGACGCAAGGTGGAATCCCAGTCTTACTAGGATTCTGTCTTATGACTTGTTTTAATTTGGTTTCTCAAACCAAATCAAATCAAAATTAGATCAACCCAATTAAAATAGGTCTTAACCCAATTAAGAATCTAATTTAATCAGATTAAATTAGATTTAAATCTGATTTAATTTTCTAATCAAATTAGAAATTAGATTGACCCAAGTCCTAGTTGAACTAGGACTAGTTTTTCCTTGCACTTGGCTTATCCAATAAACCAATTAGATTTGATCCAATCAAGCCCAAACCAAATCTAATTAAATCATATTTAATTAGACTTAATCTCAGCCCATTGGCTTAATCAAATTAAGCCAATCAGCAATCGAATTGCTAATAGATTCTCCTGCAACACTTGCACTGGGTTAAATGTCAATCATATTGATCATTTAACCCTAGAACGATTCTTAATCGTTGATCAACTATCTGATCGGATCATGAACTCTAATGTGTGATCTCATAGATCCGAACCTAAGCCGGTAGCATAGGAACAAATTCTTATACCAATCGAAGTGACCATCTAGCAATGGTACCCGACGATCGGATAGGTCGAATGTGTAGAACAACATCCTTAGAACCCATGCGGATATAGTTTTCATATAATTCATCCCCTTGACCAAAATGATCATAGGACACCCCAGAGTTTAACTGTCAACTCTGATCAGGTTGTCCACATTGTATTTCAAAATATCAAATCCATCTGATGGATTATCCTGGCCAAGGTTTTGCTAAATTGAAATACAGTGACTCATTCTTCTCTAACTCTTGGAGTGGTCAATCCCATCTCGATCACACTCTGACTTCGCAAGTACTTGACTGTGCCCAGAAGCCTTCCGTCCCTGTATTAGAAATTCAGTTAGTCCAGTACCAAAGCATAGTGAGTTGCTTGCAAGTCACTGAGGCGATCTCAGGTCTAAGGGACACTTATACCTATATCCCATCAGAGACATTCTCCACAGCAGAATACTCTAGAGTTAGTCATGTTCAATGATGATGTACCCTTACATCTCACTTGTATGCCATACTAGTGTCTCCACACTCCTTGGTTAAGAGGACAACCAACCCATATGGCCTACAGCGACCTATGCTCGATAGAAGCTGTTGTCCTTATTAACAGCCTATCATTTGGTCGTGAACAGTTTTAAGGACTAATCGATAAATCCTCTCTTTATCGAATCTAAATAGTCCTAAGGACTTCATCATAACAACGGAGTTCATTAGAAGATGAAAGCTTATGATGAAAATGCCAAATATATTTTATTTATTAACAAATCAATTACAATACTTGGTTGCTCAACCGTCAACAGCTTGACGATTGGCTTTTTGGGACACATTTCCCAACAATTGTTCCATAGCAAAAAGAAAGTTATCCACCTCCTTCACCGACCGCCGTCCACAGAACTCCTACAGTTTGGGAATATCAAGCTTGTGTAGGGGACGTGTAACTTCACTTGTGACCTCCATTGTCGTTGTAGAAGAGGACATGCCCATCATGGCTTTTTCCTTTAGAAGGTCAACCACCTGAATTTGGAGAGCCTTCATCATGGCCTCCAACTCCTCATTATACTGTAGCACTTCCTTGTAGCGCTGCTCCATATCAAAGGAAATCTGGTTCAGCTGAGCAGCGATCTCACCTCGAAGGATTGCATCCTTCCCCTCAAGGTCTTCCACTCGCCCTTCAATCTCAGCTATCTGGGCCTCACATCTCTGTAATCAATGGTCGGTAGAGAAAATCAGAGATGCAATCCATAGCCCTTGCAGGGAATCATCAACTGATGTGCTCCACCCATTGCTGTGCCTCCTCCTGAGGCAGGATTGGGATCCAAGGTCGAGGATGATGAATCCCTCATTCCCACCATGGATACTGATGTGGAGGTTATCTTCTTCGTTTCCAATATCGCTCTGATACCAAGAGACATGTATTAAAGGATCTCAGAGTTAATCCCAATTGATGTGTGGCTCAGTCTTCTCTTCACAGGGCTGACCATGTCCAACAAGATTATGTAGTGGAACACGACATGGAAAAAGAAATATGGGAAAGAGAACTTTTATTAAATAATCACTCACTTGATTACAATAGAAGCTCTCCCGATCTTTCACAGATACAAGAAGATCCCTCAATGATCTCTCTCTCTCTGATCTCTAACCCCACCCTTGAGGGTCTTTTTAAAGAAAAACAATCCCAAGTTACAAGTCCCTCATGAACTCAACTATCCGTATGCAAGATAAGGATAAACTCCAGGTAGTTGCGAAATCCTCGCTCCCGCAGAATTCTGCGCAATCAGTTAAAACTGCCAAGTTCATGCCCCCAACGAACTTGGATTACAACGAAACTTGATCCATTGGATTTAGAACAAAAAATTCTTCAAGATAGCACTATCCCCACTTTGAACTGCCTTCTGTGCAGTTCCCAAAATACTCGTCAAAGCTAAGCCCCTGAAACTGCTTGAAATAGCATTCTGTTATGGAGACGCGTGGGAGATGCATTTCTATTATGGAGACATGTGTACAGTTTGTTTCTTATCTTCTTAGGACTCATGCCACATTCCTGCATCAGTGGCATGCATTTCCATGCTGCCCAATCATCAAAATTAGGCCTATGCTTCGAGATAAGCCCGTAACACTGAATCAGCCTCATTGCAGCAGCTTCTCACCTGATAATGAACCAGCATGTATTCTCACCAATACATGTCTTGGAGCATGTGTCCATGACCCCATGCTCTTGGGTACTCCTTTTAGATCTTGTACATATTTCTTTAGATGATTCTAGGGCTCAGATTTGATCTCCAAATTGCCCAAATCTCAAGAGAGCACAGTCAGACCTCGAACCCATCCAGCGATCCGATCTGGTTTGCACCTTGATCCGTGCTCGGTCCATCCTCAATTTGAGGAGCTGTGACACTATTCTGTCTGGTAGTAAGAAATATTTTGATTTCTATCAAAATATCATCGAAACTCTTTTCAATAGATTGAAATAATTTCTACTCACCAATTGAGAATTATTAACCATCAAAATAATTTTTATTGGTCCCACAATCCACCAATGACGTGTGATAGCATATAGTGCCAATCCAGTAGAATAAAAAAATAAACCTCTAGGTGTAGTTATCGTGTGATTCAGTTCTTCTATCATGAGTCCCAACAAGACAGAGATTATGAAAAATTCGTCAAACTCCATCATCTATCTTATATAAGATTTAATCAGCTCGAGTTTAAATTATGAAATCTAATGAAAACCCTTTTCCATAATTCACTATGTCATGGCCATGGTCTTATGAACTCGATTTCATAAATTATATAGGACTATTCCTTAACTACTAAGGTCGATAGATCTCTTCTAAGTATGCACTCTACTCCTATAGTGAACTTACGATAACCAATATACACAATGAGGATCCAAATGGCTTGAAGATCAAGTTTACATGTAGTCAAACTACCGCAACCTCACTATGAATAACTAAGGCACCACAGGTCTAAGAACCACTCACACAACTATAGCATCGAGAATGTCACTAATGAGTGAGTAGACATCCAGATGACTTCTCATATTGGTCACACTCATTACTATTATTCTGTAACAACCACCTGCACTCTCGCTCTATTGTCCCCACACTATAGACTCAAGACTCATCTATCCTAAGAAAAATGATCCGTGCACCGATCGAATCAGTCACCATCTCCAGATGATCCATCGATCAGGAGTAATTGAGGAATTAACCATCAATGACATATGTTTTAAATTCTCAACTCTTGAGAATATGTGTCACTATCTTGTTAATTTTCTGGATGATTCATGGACACATACACTATATAAATAAAATTAATTGCCCTAATTAACTAGGTCAAGTACAAAATTATGTCCTAGAAAAAATTAATGTGTCGGTCTGATTGACTTTTAGGACATACATCTAACAATCTCTCACTTACACTAAAGCCAATCTGCCACAAACTTAAGTCCCATCTTCTCTAAGATGTGCTTTGGTCCTAGCATGCCAAACTAGACTTCGTCTAGTTGGGATACTTTCTGAAATACTTCCATACCATAGAGGTGCGGAGGTGCATGGTCCTTCTCTATCTTATTCCTCCTAAAACTATCCTATTGCTTTTGAAAAGGATGATGCTCGAGGAGAAATTGATGATGACAATTGAATCGACAGGACTTACGACCATGCTCAAGCTGAAATGATTTCATATGGTCCATGCAATAGGGATATGCAAGCTTCCCATGAGTGTGCTCCATTCTGACAGCATCTTATAAGTAAAAAAATTGCTAATGGTCTACATCAATGTAGTCTTCATTACAAAATTATATTTCTTTGATGCATCAAAAATATATATGCCATCGAACCATAAGAATTTCAGGTCACCAACAAGAGGCTTTAGATATACATCGATGCTTCTACTAGGATGTCGTGGTTCCAAAATGACTAATGTAAGAAAGATGTTATGTTCTTTTATGCACATCTCAGACGAAAGATTGTATGGAGTAATAAAGACTGACTAATATGAATAAAGGGATGCTGCATGACTGAATGGTGTAAAGCCATTTGTAGATAGACCCAATTAGACATTGTGTGATTCTTCAGCAAATAAAGGGTGGCAAGTATCAAATTGCTTCCATGCCTCGCTGTTTGATGGATGACTCATCATATCAGAGTGCTTGCGAATCCCTTCTTTATGCCATCTCATCTGCCCGGCAGTACTCTTGGACAAGTAGAGCCTCCGAAGTCTAGGAGTAAGGAAAAGATTTTTTAAAATTAATAGCTAATTAATTACTTAAATTAACATCTAATTATAGGATGCCATAGAATATAAACTCGACCCTTGCATGAGGACTGGCTACCCTAGACACCGATGACTAGGACCTAAGGCCCGAGCATGCAGGGCACACCTCGATCCTGTGTTAGCAATGCTGTCCGATACCTTCCATTGGCCTGAACATGTAGGGTGCACATGTTGTGATGAAATTCTTAGGACTATGACCAATAAAGGAGATTTTATCGAGTAGTCCTTAAACTAGTTTATGACCAAATGATACGCTATTACTAGTATGATAGCAATATTAAGTGTAGGTTGTTGTGTGCCATATACATTGATTGTCCTCATAATCAAATGGTATGGAGACATTGGTATGGTATGCAAGTGAGATGTAGGAGTACATCATCACTGAACGTGACCAACTACGAAGCACTCTACTGTCAAGAGTGGCTCGCGAAGGGTATGGGTATAAATATCCCTCAGACCATGGTGACTTGCAAACAACTCACTGTATTATGGTGCTGGACTATCTGAATTTATAATTCAGTGATGGATGGTTTCTGGGTGCAATCAAATATTTGTCAAGTCAGAATGTGAGTCAAGATGGGATTGACCCCTCCGAATTAGTAGGAGATATGCATCAGTGTATTTCAATTTAGCAAAATTTGAGCCCGGATAATCCATATGATTGATTTGAAGGATTGAAGTACAATGTGAATGACTTATCTGGGTGTGATAGTTAAACCCTAGGTCTCCTTGAGCATTAGGATCAAAGTGATGAATTATATGGTAACCATACGCCAGTAGGTTCTTGAATGTTGCTTCGCCATCATTCAACTTATCCGGACATCGGATCCCATTGCTAGATGGTTATATCGATTAGTTCAGAAATTTATTCCTGTGCTATCGGCTTAGATTCAAACCTATGGGGTCACACTCAAAAAAATATTTTTGACTGATCATGTGGTTGATCAATGATTGAGAATTGTTCAAGGGCTTAATCATCAATTCGATTGATGATTAACCTTATGCAAAAATTGTAAGAAATTTATTCACCAAGTGTTAGTGAATTAATGGAGAATTAATTAGCAATTAGATTACTGATTAGCTCAATTTAATTGAGCAAAAATGATTTGATAAAATCTAATAGAATTAGATTCAATTAGGTTTGACTCGATTAGGTTATGAGATGACCTAATTGCTAAGGGAGTATTATTTTTGATTTGTTCAGGACTTTAGTTCAATCAATTTTTAATTTGATTGAGATTTGATTAATAAATTATAAATCTAATTAGATTGGTTTCATCTATTTATCTGGGCTAAAGCAAATATGATTTGGTTTGGATTCAAATTAGGAAACCAAGAGTCCATATAGGACTGAACTCTCCTCCCATGCGCCACACTTTTGGACAAAATTTTTCATCATGCACAAGAGTCTTTGCATGAGATTTTTTCATACCAAAGAGTCCCTCGTCCTCCCTTTCTCACATCCAAAAATGGATAACATCTGGTTTTATATGGAAGGTTCAAATCTAATTTGAAATGTGATACCAAATAGATAATGTTTGACATTATCTACAAAACTTTACCACCACTTCCTTTTTGTTCCTTTATTTTGTGCAACAATATGGAGGTTTCTCACTATGGGAAATCAAATAAGGATCTGATTTATCATAGAAAAATAGGAATTGGGGTGTCCCATATTTCTTTTGGGCATGGAAATTATGAGAAGGTGTGACAAAAGAAAGGAAGAGTCCAAACATTGTTGGACTCTTCACCCTAATACATTACACACCAAATAAAAGGGAGTTGGTTCTTCTTTTGTGCATGTAAGATAGAAGAGAAAGTGCACTTCATGTTGGGGATCCTTGGGTGTGGTTCATGATGTGAAAAAAGAGAGGAGAGTCTTCTTTCTTTAGGTGTGTGCAAAACCTAGTATCTAGGGTTTTGGTCCTAATCATTTGGGAAGAGAGAAAAAGAAAAGAGAAGATAGTCTCTTCTCTATCTTTCTTTTACCTCTTCATCTCCTCTAGAAATCCATCTTCAACCTTTCAAAAAGTTTGAGAAATTTGAATAAAGGATCTAGATCAGCGAAGAAGAAGGTCTTCATGCGAACTAGCATTTTCGAGGAGACCAATCAGATCGAGGCTTCGAGTGGCCTTCCCATGGAGAGCGAATGCGTGTGCGACTGTGAGCAGCCAGCAAAAATCATCTTTACCACATCTCTCAATAGCGGCGATCGTCAATCCATGCTCAGATATCAAGTTTTAAACTATATCTGATCTATTGCTTACATCTATGTATGCAGATTTTATCTTCTGTATTTTTCAGATTTTATATGCAATACATCATATCATAGATCCTAGAGTAGGTTGATTTAATGATTAAATCATATGCATATTAGGTTAATATGATTAATCTAGTTATCTTCTACTATGTTTTATTTTGAAAATTTTTAAAATACATGCATAAAATTACCTACATTTTTCAATAGTGGTATGAGAGCCTAGGTTCATTATGACATGTTATATGTGCATATTAAATCTGAATTTTAATTTTATTTAAATCTAATATGTCATATCTTAGATCTGAATTTAATTAATAGTAGACCTCACAAACTGAAATAAGGTTGTCTTGCTATAGGGTTTATCCCTTACAGTGAAAAGATTATCCTAGTTTGTGCTGATCTTTGATAAAATCTAATTTTATATGTTGCATGTGATATTTATGATCTGATTTAGGTATGATCTAAGGTTGTGATCAGATCTGATGTAATTTAGGTTAGATCTAAATTCAAGCATATGTGATATGTGATTAGATTAGATGATGCGATTAGTAAGTACTTGGATTGGGTTGATTGCGAGGCCATTCGGTCATAAGAGCAAGAAGGATTTAAAGGCCCTCTCTTCCCATTCAATGGGATGCTCTTATAGTGTAGGGGTGCCATGTGATTAGATTCCATGAAGAAGAATGCAAAAGAAAAAACTTATTTTTCTGTAAAATCTTAGATCTTGAAACCCTAGGTTTGTTGTGTGTGATACAAAGTTGTATGAAAAATAAAACATCTAATCTATATGATTAAAATTATTTTAATCATAAAAAAAATAAAATTTTGAATCATAAAAAAATTTAGATATGATCTAAAATGATATTTATGATTGATTTTATATTAAGATTATGCAAGATTTTCAGATCTGAAACTCTTTGAAACGTGCTCGCACAATTACTGAGCCGAATCAGTTTTGAACTGAGTTGATCCAGTCTCCTTATGTAGTCGGCTCAATGTTGATTGAGTCAACCCAGTTTCAGAATAGAAAATATTTGCATAAAAATTGTTGTAAATTGTTTACAAAATGAAAAAGATTGAAATTATTTCAAACCTAAACCTATGTTGATATTGAAATTTAATTGAGAATTAAGTGTAGAATCAATTAGATCTAGAATTGTGAATTAAAATCTAATGACATTGCATAAAATATAGGGCATGGGTTAGCTCAAATCAGATCCTCTTAATTGGGTTAGACCTAAGGTTAGAATCAAAAAATTAATGGACCATGTATAGAAATTGATTAAATCTAACCCAATGCTGAATTAGATTAAATCAAAATTTTTCTAGAACTAATATAATAGTTGTTGATGATCAAATCCATATCTTTGATAAGACCAAATGGACCTTGATTATGGCTTAGTGGCAAAACCCGAATCATTAGGTTGGTTAAATCGAAACTAATTAACCAATTGGTGTCTAAGGTAAGTTTGGCAATTCGATCGATGATTTTTAATTGATAGCAGCTTACCTATCCATTTTGATGGTGTCTAAGGTAAGCTTAGTGGATTCTCCTATCGATCTCACTTACCTAACCAATTTGGTTAATTATGTCTTGATTAAACTACTAAGTGATTCGAATTGATCCATGCCATTAAGGTTGATCAGTGTGACTGATGTAGGTGCCAGTTTGACTAGCATGACTTTAATCCAATTCAATAACTTGGTAAAGTCGGTGGATGGATTATGGTTTACTGGTTGATCTCTTCTTTTCTCTTCTTTTAATCCATAAATCAAATCTTCTAAATTATTAGTGTTAGAAAATCGGATAGCCAGCATGTGTATATTTCAAAAACCATTTTTGAATGCAGCATAAAACAAATGGGTTAAACCTTTTAATCCCATATGCTGAAGATCAAATCTAATCCTACCCAAGCCCAGGAGAAAAACAAATATATAATCTAGAATTTAAAAATAAGTATGAGATCGCATCTCAATACCTTAGTGTGAATAGTTATTCACCGCTATCAATGATCACGGATTCATAGATGCTCGAGCTGCACACGTGTCTAGCCTTTACAGATATCCACCAGGGATCAATCTCGAACTGATCTTCTCGTAGTTGATTCTGTTGGAAATTTGTTCTAAAACCAATTGTGTAATGATTGAGTTTATCTTTGTACATGAATTATTGATTATTGAATAAAAATTATTCTGATATTTTTCATCACAAAGTAACATCTTCTTTGAACTCTTATGTTGTGATGAAGTCTTTAGAACTACGCTAGTGTATGATAAAGAGAGGATTTATTGTATGTTCTTAAATATATTCATGATCAAATGATACGTCATTATAGAACGATGATGTTTATCCAGTAAAGGTCATTGTGTGCTATATAGGTTGGTTGTCCTCTTAACCAAGGAGTATAGTGACACTGGTATGGCATACAAGTGAGATGTAGGGGTACATTGTCACTAAACAAGTGACTCACCTGTTGAGCATTCTGCTGTCAAGAGCTACTCACAAAACACATGGGTATAAGTATCCTTCAGAGCTGAGATCACCATAGTGACTTGCAAGCAACTCACTATGCTTTAGTGTCAGACTATCTAGATTTTTAATGTAGTGATAGAAGGCTACTGGGTACAGTCAAGTACTTATGAAGTCTATGTGTGGATCAAGATGGGATTGACACCTCCAGATTATTGGAGTTGATATATTGCTATATTTTAATTTAGCAAAGTCTTGACCAGGATAATCCATGAGATAAATTTGAAAGGTTGAAATATAATGCGAATGAAGCAATCTCGATTGACAGTTAACCTGAGACCATCCTAGAGCATTCAGGGTCAAAAGGATAAATTATGTGGTAACCATGTGTATGGGTTCTGAAATATTCTTTTACGATAATTCAATCTATCTGGACATCAAAAACCATTGCTAGATGATATCTCAATTAGTGCAAAAACTAGTTCCTATGCTACCGGCTTAGTGTTTGAACTTATGGAGTCACGCACATAAGTTAGACAAAGTAGGAAGGAATTGGCCAATGTTTATATATTCAATTTGGAAGTACTTAACTTGATTGAATATATAAGCTAACTTGACTGAAAATTAAGTTATGGGTCAAACAGGATTGAAGAGTTGATTATGTCTAGCTAGCACTACACATGAGGTTCAGGTTCGATCCCAGGGATGAATAATTTCTGATCTATGATCCATGGAGCAAATGAAAGATTGAATTTAAGTGTTGATTAATTTTAGATTAGATCTAAATTAATTAGTCTTAATTGGATATAAAATTCAAGTTAGACTTTGTACAAAAATCCTAAAGAGCTTGGGATTGACAGTCTTTTAAAATTATTTCAAACCAGCTTTGAATTAGATTCGAATCGGATCCATTTTTGATGAGTTATAAATATTTTCACTTGTACTAAGATTTTTCTCTATTATGGGCCGACCAACACCTAGAGCTTTGCTCATTTGGGGCATCCCATGTGAGTGAGGGAGTGGGTGCAAATTAGTTGTCATATGTGATGGCTATTTTATCTCATATAAAAATCCTTCTTTCATAAGTATTGGACTGATTCAAATAAGATTTGAGTTAGGACTCCTATGCTTATTAGGTCATGGGAATCATCTATAAATAGAGAGGGTCTCTACCTATAAATGCATAGCAAAAAATAAATCAGATTGAGAGAAGAGAGAAAGAGAGAGAGAGAGACGTGAGAAGAGAGAGAGGTTACTTCTTTCCCCTTGGCCTCTCCCCTTGCTTGCCGCCCATCTTCCCTTGGACATGGATCCATCTTGGGCATCCCATGTACTGGTGTGAGGTGTCACACCAGCACATGTCATCCCTCGATTGATTGGATTGCGAAGGCAATTGGATTGGAGTTCATCCTACTTTTCTGTGGCATCTGATGTGCATGCGAAATAGAGGGTCTGTACATCTAAGCCTCTATAAAGGTTTATATCAGATAATTTGAGATTTGCTCTCTGGTTCCACTACTAATTAGGTAAAAATTTGATTCTTAATCATGTAGATGAATAAAAAAATTTTTAGATGCAACCTGGACCTTTAGAGGAGAAACAGTTTCTTTTCCTTCAATTGGTATCAGAGTAGGCCTGAAATATATACATGCATAATATAATTTTTTGAGATTAATTACATAAAATATAATTGAGATTTTTTGTGAGACATTAAATCTGATTTAAATCTATTTATATAAAATTTTTGATCTGATTTTGATCTGATTAGTGGTGCCTAATTGATAGTTGATTGAGGTTGTTCTAAGTTTATTATAACAAAATTCTACTGTGTTGGATTCTGATGGCGCAGTGGAAGGTCTAGGTGTTTAAAAATTTTATTTGAGATACCCGATACACTGAAAATCTTAATGCCCAAAAATTCTTGACTATAATAATCAAAATATAAAAAATTGAACTTGGATAAGAAGAATACTTGTAGCACTAATCCTAATGCAACAATGACAATGGTAAAGGAAAGAAGTTCGGCAGGCAGCAATTCGACGCAAAGTGTGGACGAAGTAACAAAATCTCCTTCTCATTTTTTGATTAACAAGATGTACATTACAAGACCCGGAGGGCCAGAAAAAGAAGACGTTACTACAAGACTCGAAAAGAATACACCGGAGACCACTTCAAGCTGTCGACTTTTCTTCCCGGTTCCGTCCTTCTCAGCAGTATTTTCCAGTGCGTGTGATAAACCTCTCGGCTCTCGCCCCCCGTCTTGTTCCGCTCCATCGCCGAAACCCCAACCCTAGGGGGAAAAGGATGGGATAGAATTCAGGGGGCAGCGAAGGCAACGGTAGCGACGACGACGACCTGCATCAAGAAGAACTGGAGGTACCCCGGAGGCCGCGATGGCACCGGAGGCATGCGCCACCACCGTGTGCTCCACGACGGCCACCGTCCTAGGTACTCTGGCAAGGTCAGCATGCGCTACTTCCACCGTCCCCACAACAAGTTCTATTGCCCCACCATCGGTGCCGACCGCTTCTGGTCCCTCGGCCCCGACGACATCAAGAATCCCACCACGACTTGTGACAACAACTCTACCCCCTTGACCGGTGTCGCCCCGTTCAGCTACTCCAAAATTCTCGGGCGGAACGCCCTCACCGGTTGTCCCCGTTATTAAACCCCTATTGTTGAAGAAATTCTCCCTCGAGCCCCCTTTAAGGCGACGGGAACCCTCAGTGATAGTTTGACAGCCAGAGAACTTGCAGGCCGCTATCTTCCTCCTCACACTCCTTTTGGTCCATGGCATCCTCTCGAGGTTGGCCTCCAGGGCGGGGGCCCCGATGGGAGAACCCCTCGGAGAGGCTCGGGGGACTGAAGATGGTGGGGAGCCGGCGGGGATGGCAAAGATTGGTGCGAAGGGCGCTCGGAGTCAAAAAGGGCACTGATGGAGTGGCTAAACTCTCAGACGGAAGAAGGGTGTCGACCCTCAGGCGAAGTGAAGCCCCTGGAGGAAAGGCGGGGGCTTAAATAAGCAATGGGGCCTGGCGCAGTTATGGTGGCAGATATCCCTAGGTCAACCAGTGCCCGCCATGTGTCCCACTCACCGCGGCATAGGGCTGACTGTTCGCAGACCATTATGGCGTGACGCTTAGGATTATGCCCTGGTGGAAGTTCTGAAAGGACTCTTCGGATCACCCTAATCGAAAAAATTCTCCAGCACGCGCGCATTAAATACTAAGATTTCTGAGGGCGGTCATGTGCAGAATTCAAGGAAGCGACTTCGGCTGTGAAAATTTTTTGTACTTCCTTCGATCGAAACTCGAACTAGGAAGTAGGAGGACTAGTGTTGGGTGTAAAACCCCCCCAGTCGAAGTTTGTGTCAGGAGTGACCCCTCGGGGATTCTATCGACGTTCGACCTATGGTGACAGGAAGGCTTCGTCCGAACTCCTACGGGAGCCGGACTCCGTCCCCGACTTCAGCAGCAGGAAGACTTCGTCCGGACTCCTACGGGAGCCGGACTCCATCTCCAACTTCAACTACAGGAAGGCTTCGTCCGGACTCCTACGGGAGCCGGACTCCATCCCCGACTTCAGCAGCAGGAAGACTTCGTCCGGACTCCTACGGGAGCCGAACTCCATCTACAACTTCGACTACAGGAAGGCTTCGTCCGGACTCCTACGGGAGCTGGACTCCGTCCCCGACTTCAGTAGCAGGAAGACTTCGTCCGGACTCCTACGGGAGCCGGACTCCATCTCCAACTTCAGCTACAGGAAGGCTGCGTCCGGACTCCTATGGGAGCCGAACTCCGTCCCCAACTTCAGCAGCAGGAAGACTTCATTCGGACTCCTACGGGAGCCGAACTCCATCTCCAACTTCGACTACAGGAAGGCTTCATCCGGACTCCTACGGGAGCCGGACTCCGTCCCCGACTTTAGCAGCTGGAAGACTTCGTCCGGACTTCTATGGGAGCCGGACTCCATCTCCAACTTCAACTACAGGAAGGCTTCATCTGGACTCCTACGGGAGCCAGACTCCGTCCCCGACTTCAACAGCAGGAAGACTTCGTCCGGACTCCTACGGGAGCCGGACTCCATCTCCAACTTTAACTACAGGAAGGCTTCATCCGGACTCCTACAGGAGTCGGACTCCATCCCTGACTTTAGCAGCAGGAAGACTTCGTCCAGACTCCTACAGGAGCCGGACTCCATCTCCAACTTCGACTAAAGGAAGGCTTCGTCCGGACTCCTACGGGATCCGGACTCCATCCCCAACTTCAGCAGCAGGAAGACTTCGTCCGGACTCCTACGGGAGCCGGACTCCATCTCCAACTTCAACTACAGGAAGGCTTCGTCCGGACTCCTACGGGAGCCGGACTCCGTCCCCGACTTCAGCAGCAGGAAGACTTCGTCTGGACTCCTACGGGAGCCAGACTCCATCTCCAACTTCAACTACAGGAAGGCTTCATCCAGACTCCTATGGGAGCCGGACTCCGTCTCTGACTTCAGTAGCAGGAAGACTTCGTCCGGACTCCTACGTGAGCCGGACTCCATCTCCAACTTGGACTACAGGAAGGCTTCGTCCGGACTCCTACGGGAGCCAGACTCCATCCCCGACTTCAGCAACAGGAAGACTTCGTCCGGACTCCTACGGGAGCCAGACTCCATCTCCAGCTTCAACTACAGGAAGGCTTCGTCCGGACTCCTACGGGAGCCGGACTCCGTCCCCGACTTCAGCAGTAGGAAGACTTCGTCCGGACTCCTACGGGAGCCGGACTCCATCTGCAACTTCAACTACAGGAAGGCTTCGTCCAGACTCCTATGGGAGCCGGACTCCGTCCCCGACTTCAGGAGCAGAAAGACTTCGTCCGGACTCCTACGGGAGCCAGACTCCATCTCCAACTTCAACTACAGGAAGGCTTCGTCCGGACTCCTACGCGAGCCAGACTCCATCCCCGACTTCAGCAGCAGGAAGACTTCGTTCGGACTCCTACGGCAGCCGGACTCCATCTCCAACTTCGATTACAGGAAGGCTTCGTCCAGACTCCTACGGGAGCCAGACTCCATCTCCAACTTCAACTACAGGAAGGCTTCGTCCGGACTACGTTCCCGACTTCAGCAGCAGGAAGACTCCGTCCGGACTCCTACGGAAATCGAACTTCATCTCCGACTCCAGCTACAGGTAGGCTTTGTCTGGGCTCCCACGGGAGCCGAACTTCTGCCCTAAACTCGTGCTGAAGGTCTCGACCGAAATTCCTTGACAAATGATCCCCATCCGGGCTTCTGCGGAAATCAGACTCCAACTGAACTTCGACCGACAAGTCTGGACCCCTTGGCAGGCCGCAATAACGGCCACGATTCTACTCCACTCTCCGCGGTGCATCCTACGCGGCTCCATCACTCCCTGGCAGGCTGCAGTAATGGCCATGATTCTGCTCCACTTCCTGTAACGGATCCTGTGCAGTTCCACCACTCCCTGACGAGTCACGATAACGGACGCCGCTCCACTCCCCGCAACTGATTCCACGTGGTGAGCCATGGTGACTGCCACGACTCCACCCCATTACTCTTCATGATAAATTCCTCCTGGCTCCGTACGGCCCACGATGAGGCAATCATAAATAGTCGCTATCAATCCTTTGCTCCCCCCGTCTATAAAAGGGGGACCCTAGATACATTATTCTCTAAGCTCAAAATTCTATCCCAAAACTCTGCTAAAATTTTTGTTCGAGTACTCCATTCTTGTTGAGGCAGAGAACTGACTTGAGCATCGGAGGGTCTTGCCGGAGCAACCCCACCTCTAGTTTAGACTTCTTTTACAGGTCCCGACGGCGATCGCGACTCCCTCGACTCCAGCTTCTCCAACGCAGGTGGATTTTTGCACCAACAATCTCCATGCACATTTTGCCATACCCAAAATATCCCACATACATCTCAAAGTGGTGTGCTAGGAAATAAACCAAAGGATCCATGTATATAAGGTACCATGGTGATCTCAGATCTAAGGATCATATACACCACTCCCACTAAAGAACCATCTATTGACATGCTGTAAGACTCCATCAAATATTCTTTTGGTCAGTCAGTTCAGTGAACTCATTCTCTAATGAGCACCTACATCCTTGTATTAGTGTCACCACATAAGTGGTTGTGAGATCAACCATCCTCTCCATTGAGCATACATAGGATGTACCAGTCTTACCGATATCATCGATCTCTGACTCAATGATCCAACGACTAAGAATATTTTAGATTAGGGCTATCAAGATTTTAGGTCTCACTAGCATGATCTCATCATGTCCCTAAAATTATTGTCCTAATCTATGAGGTTTATCATAATCATAAAAATATGATGCAATAAATGATAAAAATAATACTTCATAATTAAAAATAACTAATGTCATACAAATGAGTAGGAAGAAAATAAAGAAAAGTTCCTTCGTATCCCCATGCGATTGACTTGTAGGATACTATTCTTTCAATCTCTCACTTGCACTAAAGCCAATCACCCCTGTATCTGATGCGTATGTAATCAAGATGGCGGTTACACTGTTTCTGTGTAAGACTTAGTGAACTGATCCATTATGATGTTCTTAATATTAACTCATTTTATGATCATATCATGAATAAGGTGAAAGTAACTAGGATGTGCGTGGGTACCTGGTGAGATGACACCCACTCAATGATGAACCCTCCAACAGGCAACTTTTCTTAGCAATTTTTACTAATAGCAATTAACTGAGTCAAACACAGTTTGCTGTTTGGAACTCTTCCAATTCACTGCTCCTCTAGTACTTTGAGAATACTTTTCACAGTTTTCAAACGATCTTATCATGGATTTACTTGAAATCAATGATTACGCACAAGGCATACATTAGGCTTGGTACATTGAATATATGGATAAGTAAACTCTTTTACATCCATTCATGTTGAACCCCTTCAACATAAAATCTATGTATCTAGACTGGAACAAACCTAACATCCACTTACATCCATTCTTATAAATGCCAAAAAATATTGGATGCTTAACCCAAGTCTTTTTCTATGAAAACTTTTGTGATAAGCATATCATTGACCGAGTGCAATATTGGGACTACCTTTTCAATAAGCTGTATGTCACCCACATACATAACTAAGAAGTTAGTGGGACTCCCACTAGTCTTCTTGTACATACACTTGATCCATCTATATTTGAAATAGTCAAATATTTTAACTATCTCATCAAAAATAGAGGTACCATCTCCTCAATACCTGTCTAAATTCATAAATGTATTTATCCTCCCACTAGAGATAACTTCTCTAGATAAAGTGTGGCAATAGCAAGAATCTGAATAGACATTCTTGATAGCAACCTGTTGGGTCATACCCATAGGTGCTACAACCATAGTCCATACTTAGTTGATGTTCCAGATATTTATTTCGAATATTATGGTTTCAAGCCAACTGTCAGAGTCTCTTCTCATGACGATCTCTAAATAGGCCAAGGAAATATTATTCTTAATGATGTATGGTGTATCGTCATTCTCAATGATAAATCATATTTGAGTGGTACATTACGCACTCTAATTGATCTTCGATGAGGAGGTGTGTTTTATAGTTGTGCCTCATCAATGAGCACATCTTGTTAAGGATCAATTTATGGATATTTCATAGGTTATGATAGGATAGTTCATAGGTTTTGAACTTCTTAAGTTCAATTCTTCTCCCACTATCTCCTTCTAAGAAAAATTTCTTTTCCTAAAAGGTGACATATTTACTATCAAAACACTTTTGTCAAGTAGTATAGTAGAAGTAGTATCACATACTACTCTTAGGATAATCTATAAACTAAATTATATATATTAATCTATTTTAGCACAAAACTTATGTACATCAATACTTTTCATATAAGTTGGGCAACCTGCCTTTTACCCTTTTTATGTCTCATATGGAGTGCTCGTTACAGATTTTGACAATATCAAATATATACAGCAATTTCTAGGATATTTCTCAGAATGAGACAATAAGATTTGTAAAGCATTTTAAAGAACACATCATATCACATATGAAGTGTCAATCTCTGGATCGAGATATTATTAATCTTTAAACATCCATATGTTTAGGACCTAATACCTTGCTTGCCCTGAGATATGTGACCATCACATATTTTATTTCTTGCTCTCATCAACATGAAGAACAACATCATCGAGTGATAAAAATATGAGACCATAGTCCTAAAATTTATCGAAATGAGAGTAACTTTTACTCTTTACATTCATTTCAAAATTATGCTACATTAGCAAAAGATTTGAAATAATATTTCTGATAAATTCAGACACATAACAATGATCTACGAGTTTTTAAATCTTATAAGATTATGTAGAATGGACTATCCATCAGTGCCAAAAGGCAAGTAGTCACCTTACTTCAGCTTTATAGTTCCAGCAACACTTTGCATAAGAGAAACTTATATAAGGTATCACGTACTCAATATTTTAAAACTAAAAATACTCAATGATAATTAATTTATATCTCATACAAATTATTAGTAGATGCACCTTTTGCATCCTGCTCCTGCTTCACATTTGCAAAATAACTCTTGTAATTTAATTCTAATGTTCATTATTGCTGTAATACTAAATTAGATACCTTAATGAAGATATTCTTCACTTTCTTTTCCTCAACCATTTCGTGAAGTTCTGTCAATAAAAAGAATATCCTATGCAGTGATAGTAAAGATGTAAATTTATATATAAGAACATTCAAGGACTACTCATGATGACGTGCACAAGTTAGACAAGGTTTTTATCTAATTGTGTCTGTCACTATTTTAACAAATTTCATAACCCTCAAGTATGAAATTGAGAAACCTTATCATAAAATTTTTTAGTGGGGTTGAGATCCTAATTCTTCATAAAAAACCTTGTGGATAGCACAACAAGCTCTTATGAGTTCAATAGTAAGTAACTCATTACTAATTGCATCTCATGCAACTCTCAACATAATTTTTGCCTCTAAAATATTTATAGCCTTGTGGATAGTACAACAAACTATAGTATTTTAGTTAATTCATACCCTTTAATCTTATATAGTCATACCTAAATAATACTATCCTTGTGGATAGTACAACAAGACAGCACTACCAGAATATGCCATAAGCATCACTAAGTCAACATCATACTAATCACTATAGCAAGCCTTGTAGATAGTGCAACAAACTCATTATAGTTTTTGACATACTCTATTGACCTAGTATGAGATAAATACTATTAGCTACATAATGCACTAAGACAGTATTAAGTCAGTCTCCGATAGCGAGCCTTGTGGATAGCACAACAAGCCTATTATGGTTCTTGACATAATAAAGTCTTAACCTGAAGGAAGGCATGGGTAGTGTTCTCAACACTTCACCATTATGACTTAATATAATTTGAATAAGAGACTTAGGTCTCAAGCACATCCTAAACATATACATACATCATATGCTATGTAAATTCTAATTCCTAACTACTAGCAAGTAAGAGCATATAAAGGAAGATAAATAGTTATGGACTTTTGAAAAAATCATCCAAGCCACAGGATGATTAATGGGTCTAACCCTAGGGGCATCATAGATTGAACCATCTCATGGTCAATCTTAATGTGCCTCTACTCTTCAAAAGCCTGGTAGTCTAGAAGTCTTCATCACCATGAACTCTACCATGAATGCTTGATCATTATAGAAAGAAATAATTTTTTTCTATTCTCAAATAATTTTTTTTTCTATAATTTTATATTAATATATAAAAATCTTAATCAATAGTTGAGAATATAGAAAGAAAAGATTCAGCTAATAATATAATGCATCAGGGACACCCAGCCCCTATTGTAATTCTTGCTTACAGATGCATTAAAATAATCAACTAGCATGAAAGCATTCATGTATACATCCATCACATGGATGTACCATAGTCCATAACCATTCAACATATATTTTATAATAATTATAAAATATCATAACAAACTACTCATGTTATTTTTATTGTGATTTCATTCATACACATGTCAATAAAGATGTTCAAAATTATGGGCATAGGACCCATCTTAGGATTTTTGATTCGGGTTCAACCCTTGACCCGAATATTAACTTTAAGTCAATCATTTATCATTTATTTGAGTTGAGTTAACCAATTCATAAGTTAACCCTAATCTAATTAGGTTAGTCACAGATTCGATCAATCATGACTCAAATCCTTATCAAATTAGGTCAATGACAATTAGATCAACCTAAATTAAAACATGATTTCTTATCAAATTAAAACTATGATTTTGATTTAATCTATAATCATTAATACTAATCATATTAGAACAATGAATTATAGTTAAACAAATCCATCGACAAAAATCCTAATCCATGTTTGATACTTTCTTTTTATGACCAAATTTTTTCGACTCCACATATGCCTTGGGCTACAACCAAGATGGTCGACCCACAATGGCGAGTGCCCAATAATATGATGGTTAGCCCTTGGATCTTAGGTAAATGCATCAAATGCAAAAATCTTAAGTCATGGCAATCTATATCCATATATAGCATTCCAGGGCTTCGCGTATCACATGCATTGGATTTCAATTCTATTGAAAATTAGATTATGGGATCTAATTTAAAATTATCACAAAAGTCTAAAGATCATGAAATTTCATATCTAAGATTTGAATATAGATTGATAACACTTTATCATGGACAAAAATACATTAAGAACATCAATTAAACATCAATCAGAAAATCTGATTTGGACATAATTTGAGCTGGATCTAATCCATATCACAAAAGAAATAAAAAATTTGATTAAATCAATCAAGAGTGGCTCTGATACCACTGTTGGGTTCTAGTGATACAGCAAAATATGAATTTTAAAAATTTTAATATGCATTTAACATTTGAAAAAATAAGTTCAACAATTAAATTAGACCATTGGAACACAAAATCCTAGGAACCCCTTGATGATTACAATCAAACCACAAGAATATGTATATCAGGAGAAGATCAGAAGTCATATATACTAATGAGAAGACCACGATCTGATAATTTTGAGATCTCCATAAGACTCCAAAATAAAAGCCCTCTAATGGTGATCCACACAGGACTGATCAGGGCCCTTTCCAATACATCATGGCGCTGCAGCCTTCTTCGCAAGCTCGCTGTTGATCGTCCTTCGTAAGAACTAGTTGCACCATCGCTTGTATGCCTTTATGACCTCCACTAGGACCTCTTTAGAAATCCTTCCTTAAAAAATCTCACCACACACAAATCAGATTTTATGTTCAACATATGAACAATCTGAATTTTTGGAGAAGCATCTCATACTTTTCATTTCTCTCTTCTCTTCCTTTCTATTTTTCTCTTCCTCTTTTCCTTATCTTTTTCAAGATTTTTTCCATTTTTTTCCTCTTATTCTCATGCCCATCCATAGCTAGAAATAGCATGTTGAAGAATGATGTAGCGCCCCTATTTATAAGAAATAAGGGGCGACACCATGGGATGCCAACTCTTGCCGTCCCTTCATTCTTACATGCACCATTTAATTTTTCCCATAGAATTCTATTAGATGGCACAGAAACTAAAGAGGTTAACCAGCAGAAGGACTCTTCCTCTGCTTAGGAAAAATATAACGCCATCACATGGCACGTGGGATAAGGAGGGCGTGAAATACAAAGAGTCCATGATATTATGGACTCTTCCATATCAATGCAAATATATGGCGTCCCATTTATTATTTGGCATTCAAATTCCTTCCAAGAGAAGGACTCTTCCTCCTCTTCCATGTCCCATATCCCAAGCACCATCATATGTCATAAGGAATTAACGAAAATGCATGGAATCATAGAAGGAAATTAAGAGAAGTAATCATAGAAGGAAATTAAGAGAAGTAAAAGAGGAATTCTCTTCTTTAATGCCAAAAGTAAATGTGGCATCCCATTTATTTGTGGTATTCAATTTCTTTCCAAGAGAAGGACTCCTTCTTATCTGTGCCCATAATCCCAAAGGTCATCCCATGACACGAGGAATTAAAAGGAATGCAAAAACTTAGTAAGAAAATTAAGATACCATGTTAAGAAGGACTCTTCCTTCTTAACACCAAAATAAATGGGGCATGCCAAATAAAATGGTGTGTGGCTTGGCATGGAGAAAGGTGATTTCATATGAAACTCTTCCATTAAAAATCAGATAAACCAACTGATAAATAGATGGTTCAAACCCAATCACATTAGGTCAAGACAACAAGCAAAGGGTTAGCATAAACATATTTGCATTGAACCCAATTAGAAACTTGGGATAATTCATGTGCTAGCAATTCAATTAACCCATTGAATTTATAATAAATTCAAATAGATTGGACTAAGATCTAATCTCTTCTGTGTGTGACCCATTGGGTTCCAAATCTAGCCAACAGTGGACCAAGATTCTTAAAAAGAACGGTCTTCTTTCTTGTGCACAGCCTTGAAGAAGAAGGAGTTCTTCTCTCAGATTTTTTTTAATCTTTTTAGGATAAAAATCAGATTAGATCTAATTTTTAATATAAAAATTTAGAGAAGAAATATCAAAAAAATCTAGTTGGATGTTTGAGGCTTTCTATTGCTCTATATCAAAGAAAAAAAAGAAGAAGAAAGGAGAAGAACGGTTCTTCTCTTGGATCTTTCTTTTGAGTTATTCTAAGACATGAAAATTCATATTATTTTCTGCATGAGAAATCAGATTGGATCTGAATTTTATGATAAAAAATAAGAGAAGAAAAGTTCTTCTTAAAGGTATGAAAGGAAGAGAGAAAGGTTCTCTCTTGTGCGTGGGAGAATTGAGAAGAAATAATTCTTCTCCTGATCTCTATCGTAAAGATTTAATGCATTGATCCAGTAAGAAAAAAAGAGAATCTCCTTATTCTTCATCTTCTTCATGTTTCTCTTAGATCAGTCAATAGTATAGTGTCTTCGTGAGTTAGCACTCTTAAGGAGGTCGATCAGCTTAAGAGCTTCGTGTGGATATCCGTAGAGGTCGGATGCGTGTGCAACTGCTAAGCATCATGAAGAATCAACTATCATAAATTTTGAATGCGATGATCTGCTACCTATGCTTAGATATAGAGTTTTGAACTCAATTTATATTTAGATATGATCTAAATATAATTTAGATATGATCTAATTTCATATAAATGTGATCTATGTTTGCTGAATTTTAAATTTCAGATTTACATACATGTATATTAGTTCATGTCATAGAACTTATATGGTAGTTTTAAATTTGATCTTGTTGGAAAATATAGGTGATTTCATGCATATATTTCAAAAATTTTTGAAATAAATCATAGCGGATTAATCATATTAATCTAATATGTATATGATCAGATCAATAAATCAATCTACTCTAGGATCTATAACATGATATGTGACATATAAAATCTAAAAAATTCAAAAGATAAAATCTGCATGTATGGATGTAAGTAGTAGATCAAATCTATATCTAATCTAAGTTCAGAACTTGATACCTAAACATGGATTGACAATTGCCGCTACTGATAGATGTGGTAAAGAGGATCCTCATTGGTTGCTCGCAGTCGCATATATGTCTGGCCTCTACAGAAAGTCCACTCGAAGCCCCGATCTGATCAGCTCCTCGAGAGTGCTAGCTCGTGTGAAGACAATCTTGTTGACTGATCTGGATCTTTTTTTTAAATCTTTCAAACTTTTTCAGAGGTTGAAGAATGATATCTAAAGAAGATGAGAATGAGGGAGAAGTATGGAGAAGAAACACTTTTTCTTCTTATTTTTCTCTCTTCCCAAACCCTTAGGAACAAACCTTAAAAATCTAGGTTTTGCGCTCACCCAAAGAGATAGAACTTTCCTCTATTTTTCATGCCATGAACCCACACCCAAAGCCCTCTCAACGTGAAGGCCAACTTCTGGTTTCTCTCTTACATGCACATAAGAAATAAAACCCCTTTTATTTGGCATCAAATAGTGGTTAGGGTGAAGAGTCCAACAATGTTTGGACTCTTACTTCTTTTTGTCGCTCCCTCTCACAATTCCACACCAAATAAAATATGGGATGCCCCAACCAAATATTTTCCATAGTAAATTAGATATCTATCTGATTTTTCATGTTGAAAACCTTCCTCCTTTTGTCGCACAAAAGAAAGAGAATAAAGGAAGTGGGCGGCAAGGTTTTATAAATAAGGTCAAACCTTATCTAATATGATAACCAATTCAAATCAAATTTGAACCTACCTTTTATGACCAGATTTTATCTACTTTTGGATGTGAGAAAGGGAGGGTAGAAGGCCTTTTTGGCATGGAGAAATCTCATGCAAAACTCCTTTTTGCATGAAGAAATGTGGCATCCTAAATTTTGTGGTGCAAGGGAAGAGCCCAATACTTCATGGACACTTGGTTTCCTTATTTTACTCCAAACTAAATCACATTTGGTTAAGTTTAAATAAATAGATGAAATCCAATCTAATTAGGTTCATAAATTTTTTATCAAATCTTAATCCAATTAGAAATTGATTGAACCAATGTCCTGATCAAATCAAGGATAATTCTCCCTTAGCGATTAGGTCATCTCATAATTTAATCAAATCAAACCTAATTAAATCAAATTCAATTAGATTTTATCTAATCCTCTTTGTCCAATCAAATTGAACTATTTAGCAATCTAATTACTAATTAATCCTCTATTAATTTACTAACACAGTGAATAAATTCATTGTAACTTTTGCATAAGGTTAACCATCAATCGAATTGATGATTAAATTCTTGAATGATTCTCAATCGTTGATCAGCCACATGATCAGTCAGAAATTTTTTTTGAGTGTGACCCCATAGATTCAATCTTAAGCCAGTGGCATAAGAATAAATTTTTGAACCAATCGATATAACCATCTAGCAATAGGACCCAATGTCCAGATAGGTTGAATAATGGCGAAGCAATATTCAAGAATCTACTAGCATATGGTTACCGTATAATTTATCCTTTTGTCCCTAATGCTTAAGGAGACCTAGGGTTTAACAGTCAATCTTAGATAAGTCATCCATATTATATTTCAATCTTTCAAATCCATCATATGGATTACTCATGTCTAAATTTTACTAAATTAAAATATATTGATACATTAACTCTTACTTATTCAAAGGAGTCAATCCTATCTTGACTCATGCACCGACTTGACAAGTACTTGACTGTACCCAAAAAAATTTTTTTACTGAAATAGAAATTTAGATAGTCCGGCACCAAAGTATAATGAGTTACTTACAAATCATCATGATGATTTCAGATCAGAGGGACACTTATACCCATACCCTTCGCCAGCTACTCTTGACAGTAGAGTGCTCCGCAATTGGTCACATTCAGTGATGATGTACTTCTATATCTCACCTGCATGCCATACTAGTATCTCTACATCATTTGGTTATGAGGACAACCAATGCATATGGCACACAATGACCTATACTTGATATTGCTATCGTCTTAGTAATAGCGTATCATTTGGTCGTGAACTAGTTTAAGGACTACGTGATAAATCCTCCTTTATCGATCAACGTAGTCTCAAAGATTTCATCACAACATAGGAGTTTGTTAGAAGATGTAATCTTGTGATGAGAAAAGTCAAATAACTTTTATTATTAATCAATTTATATATATTTATAATTAGCACAATCATCAAACGATTGACTTTAGGACACAATGAAAGAAGAGTGCCTTCTAAGCCAATCGCAAGTGCATTTCGTTTGGACTTTTTTTTATAATTTTCTAACTCATGTAATGATATTTATTATTTGATAATAAAATGAGATATTGATTCATCATTCTAGGTACATCTTATTATGTCTAAGATTATGATGAATATCAAAGATTAAGGTAATGATTTTAGTAGACATGAATGGATCATGCTAGTGAGACCTAAAATCTTAAAATTTTAATCTTAAATATTTTTAGTCGTAGGAGCATTGAGTTGGGGATCAATGTTTTGAATAGATTGGTACATTCTATGTATGCTCGATGGAGAGGATGGTAGATCTCACTAGCCACTTGTATATTGGACACTAATACAAGGATGTGAGTACTCATTTGGAAAATGAATTTACTGAATTGACTCAATGAAAGAAAACATCTTATTGAAGCCTTACTTGCATGTGAAAAATAATTCTCTAAGTGAGAGATGTACAAGTGATCCTTAGACCGGAGACCATTATGAAATCTTGTGCACATGAACCCATATTTTGGTTCATACCCAGGCATGGCATTAAGATATATACGGGGTGTTTTGGATACGGTGGAGTGTATATGAAGATTGTGAGTAGATCAACATGGAATCAATCACTCCTAGTAAGAGGAGATTGCATCCCGTGTATTCTCAATCCTAGATGACTCAAAAAAAATCTTTTGGCCAACAGTAGGAAGGAGATTAGAAAGAGTTTCTAATACTTCTTCATTAGAGTCATCATTGGTTTATTGAGAATCGATATGAATATGTATTTAAGTTTGACAATGGTTCCATACTCATGAACATATTTGAGGTACAGGGATGATCGATGGATTAAATTGCACAATAACATGCCATTGAAAGGTATATTTGGTATTTCTATCAAATTTGACATCTTCTAGATAGTCATAATATGTTACTAGATGTCAATCTTGACTTGTAAGTTTGATCGAATTAAAGTGTTTAATTTGACCATCAATTAGAAAGGATTCTAATTATTGAGCTCGAGTTAGCTCGATTGGACCTAAATCAGTTAGATTAAAAATTAATCAAATTTGATCAACTTGCACCTAGACCTACTACTGACTGGATGTAGAGCCCAATGGGCACACACATATAGAAATTGGCCAAGGATCCTTTTGAAAAAGGTTGATTGAAATTTTGGATTCAATTAGGGTTTCGGTAAGCATACGAGCAAATGTGGAAACCCTAGCTCCTTTGAAGATCAATTTGGTCTCATCCCTTGCTAATTTGGTAGTCCAATTTGGTGGACATTTGGGTCAGGTCGTGTCACCTAAAACTAGTCCAAAATGGGATATCTAATCCCATGTTAATATGAAGTTTCCAAATTGTGAAGGACTCTTGGCACAAAATAGGTTTTGCATGCGTGTGTTGGTGTGAGCTGAAGGAGTCCTTTTGGCATGGGATTAAGATACATGTGGTAGCTCACATCACCCTCCATCCTCTGATGCACATCTCAAAGCATGAGATTGATTTTTCTAGAATTTTTGGGGTAGAAAAAAAATTGGAAAATTGAAGGTCTCTTTTGCGCATGGGATGAAGCATCGCATCTCTCTGCAGTTTGGAGAGTCCTTCTTCTGATCAAATGCTTTCAAATTAGAATATTTTTTTTGATAATATTTTACATTTGATATTCTATTTTGGTAATTTTTATAAAATTTTTTCAAACTTATCAAATGGCCAAATGGATGCTAGAAGCTTCCTCACATGCGTGCACACGCGGTGATCAGAACTCGTATGAAGAGGTGCAAGGATAGCATCCTTCCATGAGAATTTTATCACCTTATTAGGTTTTTTAGAATCAAAAATGAGTCCCCTATCCATGTCAATTTTTGTGGATTTTTTTGATTTGAGAAGGGATGCGAAAGCATCCCTTCTCTAGTCGCACATGCAGGTGCAGGTGCAGATCAGCGTATCGATGATAAGAGTCCTTCTGCTTGAAGGAACTCTTATCTCTGATAATCTGATCAGATAAGCCTCTTGGATGAGGCATGTCCCTCCTTTTTTAGCACTCCTCTGATGGCTATAAAAGGGTCTGGGTGTAGAGCGTCCGATGTATTCAGAAAAGGTTTCCAATTTCTCTCTGTAGCTCTCCCTTATTTCTTACAACCTATCTTAGTTTTAAGACAAGGCTTAGGATTTAAGACAAAGCCTTATCTGGTCCTAACAAAGATTGTGAGGGTCCTAAAAAAGGCAAATTAGAAGTCCAAAGGAAGGTCTAAGAGGGTTGAGTCAGATTCTTGGAGAAACCTGATTGGTACAGGGCTAGTCAAGTTCTAGGGGTTAGAACTCTTGAAGCAAGGTAAAGGAGGAGCGCTATCTTTGATCTAATTTCCCTGTAGATTACCGTTGGAGGGTGGACACTTGGATGCCTCATGAAAATTAAGATTAACGCTATAGGTATTCTTCTTATCCAAGCTTAATTTATTGTACTTTGATTATTATAGTCAAGAGTTTCTGGACATTAAGATTTTCGATGCATCGAGTGTTTTGAATGAAAATTTTAAATACCTAACCCTTTCACTGCGCCATCGAAACCCAATAGTGGTATCAAAGTCAGGTTTGATTTATATAATCAAAAGTTAAATTATTGTCTTGATTGTGATCAAGCACGGGTTTTTGATTTGGTTTAAGTTGGGTCAAGGGTTGAACCCAAGTGAACATCCAAACCCTAGCATGTCTCTGAGATATATTTTAGTCAAATATATGACATATGTATAGAATCTCTCTTAGTAGCTTAGTATCAAATTGAGGTTCACCAGGCCATCCGGTCATAAGAGCAAATAGGGTTCATAGACCCTCTCTTCTTATTTATTCTATAGGGTACTCTTATGATGTGTAGGGATGCTACTGTGATGTCCCAAGAAGAAGAACCACGAAAAGAGTTTTTTATTTTTATGCATATGATATGCTATGATATAATCATGTTATACGATTATATTTTCATATCTTAAAAATATGATTAGATGTCATGATTAGTTATTATGTTTATTAAGATACAATTATAATAGTGCATCATTATGATTGCTTGAAATAGGATGTGCTTGAGATCATTAAAGCCCTCATAAAAATTATATTAAGTCATAGTATTATGAACCAGTAGCTGATCTATTTTTTTGAATCGATTAATCAATTGGTGTCTAAAGAGTATTTCAAGTACGGTGATTATTCAATTGGTTCCATTTACTGGCCTGGCCAATATTTATTGGTGTCTAAGAAGAGCAACGGGGGGACCCCTACCAATCTTAATACTTTTCTAGCCAATTGATTAGTTTAAATCTTAAATAATGGTTGCTCAGTGTTTTGAACATTACATATGCCTTCCTTCATGTCTAGTCAATACTCTATAAAAAATCATGGTAGACTTGTTGTGATATCCACAAGGCTTGCTATAGGGATTGATGTGGGTTTGTCTTGGTGTATATTAGATGCTTTACGTATATTTTGGATATGTTACTTTGTTGTGTATCCACAAGAACAGTATTTTTTAGATATGGCTATATGAAAATGAAGTTTCTGACTTAACTAAAAATATTATAGTTTATGGTGATATCCATAAGACTATTAGTATTTTTAAAGGCATGGTTTATGTTGAAAATTACATGAGATGTAATTGGATAGGTTTTCCTATCTTTGAACTTATTGAGGTTTGTTGTGATATCCACAAGACTTCATTGACGGATTAGGATCTCAACCCCATTAAAAAATCAGATTAGAGTTTCTCATTTACCATAGGAGAGGGCTATGATATCCAATAAAATAGTGGGAGATATAACTAGCTAAAAGACCTAATCTAGTTATGTATATCAAATATGATGGCCTGCTTATACTATTATTCTTATTTATATAGATTTAAGTTTGCATTATGGCTTCTTTATTTTTACTGCATAATACCATAAATAAAAATTTGTTGACCGATCCCAACTGTGTAGATTGGTTGAGGAACTTACAAACTAGATTTGTATTAGAGAACTCTGATGTTCTAAATATTCCTGATCTTGGATTGATCAATAATAATGAAAAGACAAAAGATGTCCCTATGGATATTATCTATTTATTTTATAGTAAATTTGGATATTGGGAGAATAATTGCAAGAATTATCTTGCAAGTTTGAAGCAGGGTGCAAATACAGCACCAAAAAGTGTGTATATGATACAAACCTATTTTTCATTGAGTGGCTCAGACTCTGATACTTAGATATTGAATACCACCTGTGGATCATATATTTATAATTTATTATAGCAACTACAGAATATCAAAGGTCTGAAAAGAGGTGACCTTAAGCTTTATGGCACAATTGGAGAGTCCATTAGTGCAGAGGCTGAGGGAACCTGTATGCTTAATTTGCCTTCGGACAAAACTTAAGAATTGAAAGACGTTATTATATACCAAAGGTCATTAGAAATATTATTTCTATACCTTTGTTGTTAAAATAAGATTATGAAATAAGGCTAATGAGAAATGAATGCTCTATTTTTTTTCTAATAAATTTTATGGAAGTAGTATTTTGATAATAATCTTTTAATTCTTATACTTAATGAAAATATTTTTCATATTGAAAGAAATATGAAAAGAAAGAGAGAAGATGTAAATATCACATATTTTTGGCATTGCCATCTTAGTTATATTAGTGAGTCAAGGATAAACGAGTTATATAAAAAAAAATTCTTTAACCTGTATGATTATGAATCATTGAGAACTTGTGAATCTTATCTCATGGATAAAATGACCAAGACTCCATTTTCTAGACATGGAGAGAGGGCAAATGAGTTGTTAGCCTTAATAAATACAGATGTATGTGGACTATTGACAACTCAGGCCAGAGAAGGATACTTCTATTTTATCACCTTTACAGATGATCTATCAAGGTTCGGATATGTATATCTTATGAAATATAAATTCGAAGTCTTTGATAAGTTCAAAGAGTATCAAAGTATGATCGAGAAATAAACTGAAAAAAGAATCAAAGTTCTTCAATCTGATTGAGGAAGAGAATACTTATCCAGTAAATTTTTTTATTATTTTAAAAATAAAGATATTCTCTTTTAATGGATCCTTGCTTATATACCCCAGTTAAATGGTGTAACAGAAAGGAGGAATCGCACTTGGATGGATATGGTACGATCGATGTTGTGCTTCACTAATTCTCTAATATTTTTTTGGGGATATGCCCTAGAGACTGCCGCATATATTTTAAACAGGATGCCTTCAAAGTTTGTTGTAAGCACACCATATGAGATATGAAAGGAAAGGAAGCTTAATCTTAAACATCTTAAGATATGGGGCTGTCCTACTTATGTCAAAAATATTTTTGGACATAAGCTTAGTACTAGATCAGACAAATGTAGGTTTGTAGGGTATTCTAAGAAAACTAATGGATACTATTTCTACCACCCTACTGAGCAAAAGGTATTTAACACACCATTTTTATGGAAAATGAATTCATCCAAGAAGGAGGCAGTAGGAGGAATATTGAACTTATGAAAGTTCAATCTACAAATCGATCCAGAAATATCTATGGTTGAACCACAAGAAGATCCTCAATCAAAAGTACCCAAGGATGAGATACATCCACAATACACACCTCTTTTTTGAAGGTCAGATAGAGTGTGTCAAGCATCTCTGAGATATAGTTTTGTCATTGAAAATGATAATTTTATCAACATCATTCAGGATGATGCTCCACTGATCTATTCGGAAGCTGTCATGAGTAGAGAGTCAGACAGATGGCTGGAAGCCATAAAATCTGAGATGGACTGGATGTACACCAACCAAGTGTGAACTTTGGTTGATGTGCCTGAGGGTGTGACCCCAATAGGGTGCAAGTGGGTCTTCAAGAAGAAGATAGGAGCAGATGGCCATAGAAACCTACAAAGCTAGGTTGGTGGCGAAGGGTTTTAGACAAAGACAAAGAATTGACTATGATGAAATCTTCTCACCAGTGGCTATACTCAAGTCCATACAAATTTGTTAGATGGATGTCACGACCGCTTTTCTCAATGAAAATCTAGAGGAAGAGGTCTAAATGACTCAGTCAGAGAGATTTATCTTAAGTGGGAGGGCAAATCAAGTATGCAAACTAATGAGATTCATCTATAGATTGAAGCAGGCTTCGAGGAGCTGGAACATCCGATTTGATATGACAGTCAAAGAATTTGGCTTTATCAAAAATAAAGATAAATCATGTGTGTATAAGAAGACAAGTGGGAGTGCTGTTATCTTCTTAGTTCTGTATATCAATGACATACTGCTCATTGGGAATGATATCCCAATGATGCAATCTGTCAAGACTTGGCTATCGAATAAATTTTTCATGAAAGATTTGGGTGAAGCATCCTATATACTGGGTATAAAGATCTATAAAAATAGATCTAAAAGGATGTTAGGCTTATCCCAGTCACAATACATAGATCTCATATAAAGAGATTTAATATGGAGGCAAGTAAGAGAGGTTACCTGCTTGCAAGTCATGGTATATGTCTTTCTAAGAAAATGTATCCTAAGACACCAAAAGAGAGGAAGAGGATGAATGAAATCCCTTATGCTTCGGCTGTGGAATCAATTACGTATGCCATGCTATGTACCAAGCCTGATGTAGCTTATGCTTTAGACGTAGCTAGCAGATTTTAGGCTGATCTAGGAGAGGATCATTGAAAAGTTGTGAAAAATATTCTAAAGTACCTAAAAAAGACTAAAGATATTTTTTTCATATATGGAGGAAGATCAAAGTTGAAACTAGAGAGATATGCAGATTTTAGTTTTCAATCTGATCTGGATGATAGCAAGTCAATATCAGAGTACGTATTTACTCTAAATAATGGGATAGTGAGTTGGAAGAGTTCCAAGCAGCAGATAGTAGCTGACTCAACTATTGAGGCAGAGTATATCGCTGCTAGTGTAGCCACTAAGGAAGCTGTCTAAATGAAGAAATTCATTATGGAATTAGGAGTCATTCTTGAGATTGAAGAACCAGTGTCACTCTATTGTGATAACACTGAGATCGTTATTCAAGCTAAGGAACCTAGGTCTCATCAAAGATCCAAGTATATCCTCAAACGCTTCCATCTCGTTCGAAAAATTATAGAGAGACAAGATGTTATCCTTGAACGAGTAGACACAAAGAATAATATAGCAGACCCATTCACTAAAGCCATACCACAGTAGCTATATGATCGCCATCTTAATTGTATGGGATACAAAGATAATTGGCTTTAGTGCAAGTGGGAGATTGAAAGAAGAGTATCCTATAAGCCAATCGCAAGTGTGTTGCGATGGGACTTTTCTTTATACTTTTTCAACTCATGTAATGATATTTATTATTTGATAATAAAATGAGGCATTGATTCATCATTCCAGCTGCATCTTATTATGTCTAAGATTATGAAGAACCTCAAAGATTAGGGTAATAGTTTTTTAGAAGACATGAATGGATCATACTAGTGAGACCTAAAATCTTAATCTTAAATATTCTTGATCGTAGGAGCATTGAGTCGGGGATCAATGTTCTAAATAGACTGGCACATCCTATGCACGCTCGATGGAGAGGGTGGCAGATCTCACAAGCCACTTGTATTTTGGATACTAATACAAGGATGTGGTACTCATTTGGAAAATGAGTCCACTGAATTGACTCGATGAAAGAGAACATCTTATACAAGCTTTACTTGCATATTAAAGATGGTTCTATAAGTGAGAGTTGTGCAAGTGATCCTTAGACTTGAGACCATCATAGATTCTTGTGCACATGAATCCATATTTTGGTTCATATCCAGACATGGCATTAAGATATGTACGGGGTGTTCTGAATATAGTGGAGTGTGTATGAAGATTGTGAGTAGATCAACAAATCACATTCTGTGTATTCTCAATCCTAGATGACTCAAAAAAAAATTTTTGGCCAAAAGGAAGAAGGAGATTAGAAAGAGTTTCTAATGCTTCTTCATTGGAGTCATCATTGGTTTTTTGAGAATCGATATAAATATATATTTGAGTTTGACAATAGTTTCATACTCATGAATATATTTAGGGTGCAGGAATGATCGAAGGATTGAATTGCATGATAACTTACCACTGAAGGATATATTTGATATTTTTATTAAATTTTATATCTTTTGGATAGTTATGATATGTTGCTAGACATCAATCTTGACTTGTATGTTTGATCAAATTAAAGAGTTTAATTCGATCATCAATTAGAAAGGATTCTAATTATTGAGCTTGGGTTAGCTCAATTGGATCTAAATCAGTTAAATTGAAATCTAATCAAATTCGATCAACTTATACTTGGACCTACTACTGGCTAGATGTGGAACCCAATGGGTCACACACATATGAAAATTGGGTAAGGATCTTTTTGAAAAAGTTTGATTGGAATTTTGGATTCAATCAGGGTTTCGATAAGCATGCTAGCACGTGTGGAAACCCCAGCTCCTTTGGAGATCAATTTGATCTCATCCTTTGCTAATTAGCTAGACCAATTTGATGGATATTTGGGTTAGGTCGTGCCACCTAGAAGCAGCCAAATAAGGTATCTAATCCCATCTTAACGCCATATATGAAGAGTCCAAATTGTGAAAGACTCTTGGCGCAAAACAGGTTTTGCAAGCACGTGTTGGCGTGAGCAGAAGGAGGAGTCCTTCTAGCATGGGATTGAGATACATGTGGTAGCCCACATTACCCTCCATCCTCTGGTGAACATCTCAAAATATGAGATGAATTTTTTCTAAATTTTTTGGGGTGGAGAAAAAATTAGAAAATTGAAGGTCTCTTGCACACGTGGGATGAAGCATCGCATCTCTCCATGGTTTGGAGAGTCCTTCTCCTAATAAATATTTTCAAATTGGAATGAATTTTTTTAATAATGTTCCACATTTGATAAGCTATTTTTGGTGATTTTTTTGAAATTTTTTCAGACTTATCAGGTGGTCAAATGGATGCTAGAACCTTCCTCACATGTGCGCACATGTGATGATCAGAACTCACGTGAAGAGGTACGAGGATAGCATCCTTTCATGAAAATTTTATCACCTTATTAGATTTTTTGGAATTAAAAATGAGTCCCCTATGCACATCAATTTTTGTAGATTTTTTTGATTTGAGAAGGGATGCAAAAACATCCCTTCTCTGGTCGCACGCACAGGTGCAGGAGCAGATCATCGTATCGGTGATAAGAGTTCTTCTACTTGAAGGAACTCTTATCTTTGATAATCTGATCAGATAAGCCTCTTAGATGAGGTGTGTCCCTCCCTTTTTAGCACCCCTTTGATGGCTATTAAAGGGTATGGGTGTAGAGTTTTCGATGTATTCAAAAAAGGTTTCCAATTTCTCTCCGTGGCTCTTCCTTCTTTCTTACGACCTATCTTAGCTTTAGGACAAGGCTTTGAGATTTAAGACAAAGCCTTATTTAGTCCTAACAAGGGTTGTAAGGGTCTTAAAGAAGAAAAATCAGAAGTTTAGAGGAAGGTCAAAGAGGATTGAGTCAGGATCTTGGAGAAACCTGACCGATACGGGGCTAGTCAAGTTCTATGGGCTAAAACTCTTGAAGCAAGGTAAAGGAGGAGCACGGTCTTTGATCTAATTTTTGTGTGGATCACTATTGGAGGGCGGACACTTGGATGCCTCATGAAAATTGAGATTAGTGCTACAAATATTCTTCTTATCTAAATTTAATTTATTATACTTTGATTATTATAGTCAAAGATTTTTGAGCATTAGGGTTTTCGATGCATCAGATATTTTGAATAAAAATTTTAAACACCTAACCCTTCCACTACGCCACTAGAACCCAACACATAAATTTTCAACAACTTCCACTTGGACTAAAGCCAATCAATATAGTATCATATACTCATCTTCGATTTATCATCTCAGAACTCCTATATACCGAGGCTTTAGTAAATAGGTTGGTCAGGTTCTCCTTTCCATCGATCTTCTAAAGTTTGACATCACCTCAATAGTTTTCCTAAATAAGGTGGTACCGATGCAAAATCTAACCAATAGTTGATTTAGATTAGGTCAAAGATACTCTAGATCAAACACAATAGTTGTAGTTGCTCGAGTTCATATCTTTGATTAAACCAAATAGACTTTGATTAAGGCTTAATGGTTGAGCCTGAGTCATTGGGCTAATTAGATGGCTAAGTGATTCGAGTTGACCTATACTGCTAAGGTTAATCAATATGACTGATTTAGATGTCCTGGACCGACTTATCTCTAGTCTTTCTCATGACTTGATGAAGTCAGTGAAAAGATTTACGACTTGTCGGTTGGACCATCTAGTCTCTAGTCCTTTACATGGCTTGGTGAAGTCAGTGAGAGGATTTATTACTTACAAACTGACTGATGTCTTATAAAATATATTAACCAAATCTTTTAAATTATTAGGTACATAAAATGAGCTAGTTATTGGGTAACTAGATCATAGCCTCCTATTAAGGTGCATGATAATGCATCTAATATTCTAAATAGGTATTGGAGGTGCCACATGCCTAGTGTCTATTGGGTATTGAAATGATCATTCATCATATGACCATCTTGTTGTATCCTTCAGATCAAATGGTCAGGTTGGTCGAGCCACACTCGGACCTGGGCATTCGTTTGCTGGATACACTTGATGTAGTCATGTTAATGGTTGGACCTGACTAGATTTTTCAGTGGAGGTGCCACACGCCTACTGAAGAGATACCTAGGATAAAATTTGATTGCTAGAAATTGTTTGGAGAAATAATTGATTAAGAACCTACCCATGGATGCAATAGAGTTGGTCGAGTCACACTCGGGCACGAATACAGTCTGTGTGGATTCTAGTACCTACTAAAAAATTAAAGTGATTCCTCAAATTGGAGGTAGAGGCTACCAATTTGTATAAAATAGTGAGAGAATCTTTAGACTAAAATCTAATTCTTTAGGCTTAAAATAGTTCATATACTAATAAATCAATTATTTTATTTTCATAAATAGCTAAAATATTATCGCTCCGTTCACTATTAGATAGTGACAATATTATCGAACCTAACTTCGATAGTCAGTATTTGAAGTTGAATGTAATTTTTTTTTAGCTGAATTGATCAAGAAGTCTAAGGCTAACCCAAATACGTCTAAAAAAAAATTAGCAAAAGGTTACTAGTCAAGATAGTTATATAATAACTCCTTAAAATTTTTCTATTGGTTATACTACTACCTAAGTATTGGATATCGACTGTGCAAGTCATATTTGTAAATAGTTACAAAAGACTTCAGGATAGTAGAAGACTTAAAAATGGCAAAAGACTCCTGAATATAAGAGATGGAAGTCTGTTTCAGTCTTAATATTGGGAATCATTAAGCTTGTTTTTAACTCTAACGATATCATTTTAAGTGATTGTCACTATTATCCAATCTTATTGATAGTATCAATAAGAAATATTATTGTGATATCATTGTGAATGATACTGTAATAATGAATGGATAATTAAAAATGATATAAACTCAGTACCATAGTCTATTAGTATAAAGTACACGTCTAACTAGCATCCTAGATTAGATAATGTCACAGAAGATTGCCTTTGGCATAGTTGATTTAGTTATCTTTTATTGGAAAGGATGAATGAGCTAATGATATTTTTGAGTTTGGTATATATTGATGTATTTGCACTCATGAACATAAGTGCCAGAAGAGGGCTTACTACTTTATTAAAATCTCTGACGATCTATCTTGGTATGGGTGCATATTGCTTATGAAGTATAAGTTTAAATCAATTGAAATATTCAAATAATTCTATAATGATGTAGAAAAATACACTGCAAAGAGTATTAGAACTCATCGATCAGATTGATGAAGTGAATATCTTTACAGTAAATTTTTGACATATCTTGAAGAGAATTGGATTCTCTCTTAATAGACTTCTCCTGAAATGTCACTATTTAAGAGTGTCTGAAAAAAAGAATCGAACTTCATTAGACATAGTTCGATCCATCGTGGGTTTGCTGGTCTGCCTAAGGTTATGTTTAAGAGACTACTTGATAGGTGCTCAAGAACATTCTAAGTAAATCGATCACCAAAACTTTATATAAGATATGGACTTGGGTAATTCGATGCCCTCTTATCTTAGGATTTAGGATGTCGGGCTTATGTGAAACATTCACAAATCAACTAGTTTGGATTTTGGTCTGATAAATATTATTTTAGGGATATTCTTTCTACCTTTCAAATGAACATAAGATGTTCATGAATCTTAAGGCATTCTTTTTGGAGAAGAAGTTCCTTGATGAAGAAACTGAAATCGTTAAGACAAAGCTTGGTGAAGCTTGATAGGTAGAAAAATCAACTCTGACACAAACCAATAGAATCGGAGTTGATTAGATCAAATCCGAAGTCTGATGTAAAGGCATCTCGAGTAGATATAGTACAGTACCGTGTCAGCCAAACAGATACTTCGGTTGCAAGGTTCGGAATGGGGATTTGATCTTCCATACGGATGCCATATAGGGATCTAACTTTAAGAAGTGGTTTGGAGCTATTAAATTTGAAATGAAGTCCATGAAGATCGATGATGTATGGACATCGTTGATTCACTTGAAGGGATAGGACCATAGGGTGTAAGTAGATTTTAAATGGATAAGAGATGCAGATAGAAAGGTGGAGACCTATTAATTCTATCTGATTGCCAAAGAATTTAATCCAACTTATAGTGTTGACTATGATGAGATATTTTTCTTTTGGCAATCCTTAAGTCCATTCAGATTGAATCAAGCTTTTTAGAGTTGGAATATACATTTTGAATATATGGTTTCATTGAGAACGAAAGAGAATCCAGTATGTACAAATGGGATAATAGTTTTGTAATAGTATTTTTTGTATTGTTTGTAGATAAAATTCTCTTAATTGAAACTGACATCCCTACATTATAGGAAATCAAAGCTTGGTTGTCATCTCTGATCTCCATAAAGGTTTGGAAGGTTATGAGAATAATCCATAAGTATTTATAAAATACTAAGGACCAATGGTTCATTTATGAAGAATCTGACTTAAAACCTGTAAAATATTGATTTCAATTTCTATTGGATCGAAATGATAAAATTGTGTCAGGTTACGTGATTATCCTAAAAAGAGGAGCAACATGCTGAAAAGGTTCCATACAGTATTCAGTAGCCAGTTTTATTTGTGATATGGAGTTCTTTATAGAATTTGATGCTGGTAAAAAAATTATTTGGTTATAAAAATTTATTAGTGAGCTTCGAGTAGCACCCTTCGTTGATGGTCCAGTCCTTCTATATTAATAGTAGCACTGGAGCCATAGCTCAAGCTGAAGAACTGATGTTCCATCTGAGAACCAAACACTTTTTACATTGCTATCATCTTATTTGATAAGATCGAAATAAAGTCAATCTTAGGAAGATCGACTAAAAGGAGAACTTAACTGACTTATTGACTAGAGCAATCGGATCTAATGAGTTTGATGATCACAAATGGAAGATGGATATTTGATACCAATCTGATTGGCTTTAGTCCAAGTGAGAGTTATTAGGAAATGTATCCTAAAGCCAATCATCTAGGTTGTAGATGATTGTGCTCCATACATGTATATGAATTATAAAATGGATAAATATTATTTGATAGATTCATCATAAGAAATACATCTTTTTAAATAGAACTCATGTTATGATGAAGTCCTTAAAGCTACTTTCAAAATGATAAAAGAAGATTTATCATGTGGTTCTTAAATCCTGCTTGCGACCAAATGATATAATTGTTATAAGGACGATAATTGTATCGAGTGTAGGTCGTTGTGTGCCATATTAGTTGATTATCCTCTTAACCAAGGTATATGGTGACACGGGTATGACATACGGATGATATATAGGAGTACATTTCACTAAGCATGATCATTTCTGGAGCACTCTGCTGTCATGAATTGCTCTGATGGGATATAGATATAAGTGTCCCTCTAATCTGAGGCTGTCTCAGTGACTTGCAAGTAACTCATTGTGCTTTGGTGCCAGACTATCCAAATTTCTAATTTGATGATGGAAGATTTCTGGGTGCAGTCAAGTACTTATGAAGTCTGAGTGTGAGTCAAAATGAGATTGACCGTCTCAAGTAAAATTGAAGATGATGCATCACTATATTTCAATTTAGCAAAACTTTAGCCAAAGTAGTCTTAGTGAGAAGTCACAAGATTTTTGAGGTTGAGACACAATGTGGACCACTCATCTAGGGTTGATAATTTAACCCTAAGTCATCCTTGAGAATCGAGAGTCAAAGGGATGAATTATATGATAACTATATCTACGTAGGTTCTAAAGTGTTACTAGGCACACATTTGGCCTATTCAGATGTCGGATCCTATTATTAGATAGTTACATCGATTAGTACAAATTATTCTTGTGCTACCGATCTAAGTTCGAACCTATGGAGCCACACACATAGAAGTACCTGTCTGATCAAATCGTTGATCGATGATTATGAATCGTTGAAGAATTTAATTATAAATATGATTGATAATTAATTCTATGCAAAGGTTGTAATAAATTATTTACTAATAGTTGGTAAATTAGAAGAATGTAATTGATAATTAATCCTATGCAAAGATTGTAATAAATTATTTACTAATGGTTGGTAAATTAGAAGAATAATTAATTAACAATTTGATTGTTATTAGCTCAATTTGATTGAGTAATAGAGATTGGATCAGATCTAATTACATTGGATTCAGTTAGATTAATTTGATAACAGGACTTATTCTAATTGATCTTAGGGATGCAAATTAAATTTTGAATTAAGATTTAGGTTTGATTGAATCAAATCTTATTGGATAATAAGTTTGGTAGTCAAGCCCTATTATCAAAAACTTTCCTGATATTCAAGAATCAATCCCTGAATTTATAAGGTCTTAATCTAACTAATTTTCTAATTGAATTAGGGCCTAGTTGATTTCATAATAGGACTAGGATCTAGTTAGTTAGTTTGTTATAACTAATTCCTAAATTGATTAGGATTGGATCCAAAAATTAGTTAGAATTAGAATAAGATTCATGAGTCCTATTTGAAATAGAACTTAACCAACTCCCTAGACCCATCTATTTAAGATCCTTCATGCCCCACTCTCCTTTTGACCATGAATAACCCATGCCCCTATTATGTTTCACAGTGAGAACCCACACCCACAAAAAGGTAGCGCGTCCCTTGCTCTCTTCTGTGAGAAAAGTGGGCGTCCCCTGTTTCTCCATGTCATCAAAAAATAAAGAGGGGGCATCCAAGAGTTGGAGAAGAAAGGTTCTTCCCAATGAGAGGAAGAGAAGGAAGAAGAACAGTCTTCGTTCTTGTGCGCAGCCTTGGAGAAGAAGAAGTTTTTCTTTCAATTTTTTTTTATTTTCTTCTAAGATAAAAATTAGATTGGATCTAATTTTTAATATAAAAAAATTAGAGAAAAAATATTAGAAAAATCTGATTGGGTATTTAGGGCTTTTTATGGCTCTAAATCAAAGAAAAAAGGGAGAAAAAAAGGAGACGAATGGTTCTTCTCTTGGTTTTTCTTTTGGGTCCTTCTAGGATATGGAAATCCATATTATTTTTTGCATAAGAAATTAGATTATATCTAATTTTTATCATAAAAAATCAGAGAAGAAAAGTTCTTCTTAAATGTATGAAAGAAAGAGAGAAAGGTTCTCTCTTGTGCGTGGGAGAATTGAGAAGAAAAGATTCTTCTCTTGATCTCTATCGTAGAAATTTATTTGATGCATGAATCCAAAAAGAAAAGGAGAGGATCTTCTTGTTCTTTATCTTCTTTATGTTTCTCCTAGATCAACCAACAGTATGGTGTCTTCACGAGCTAGCACTTCCGAAGAGATCGATCAGCACAAAGATTTTTTGTGGATATCTGTAGAGGTCAGACACGTGTGTGGCTACTGAGCATCATAAAAAACCAACCACCATGGATTTGGAATGCGGTGATTTGTTATCCGTGCTCAGGTATGGAGGTTTAAACTCAATTTATATTTAGATATGATCTAAATATAATTAAGATATGATATAATTTCATATAGATATGATCTATGTTTGTTGAATTTTAGATTTATATTTATATACATGTATATTAGTTTATATCATAGATCCTGTATGATAGTTTTAGATTTGATCTATGCATGCATTGTAAATTAAATTATTTAATCCTTCATCCCATGTGACGTCCCTTGAACCCCTATTTATAGGGGATGCCTCATGTGGCTTCTTATGGTGATTTTTGTCTAAAACCAAGAAAAGGGATGTGGTAAATATAGAAAAAATTTTGAGAAAAAAAAAGAGAGAATTTTGAGTGACAAAAGTTGCTACAAAGATGGTGAGATTTTCAGCAAGTATTGCTTGAGTGCCCTAGGATTTGATTTTTTCATGTGTTGGAGTCAAAAATTAAATCTTAGGTTGTGTGACATCTGAAGAGTATCTTCTTGGTGTCGTTCTGACAGTGAGATCTAAAGCAACTGGGTTTTGGTGCGATCGTGACGTAAGTTTGAAGCTAGTAGTATTCTTAAGAAGATAAGGTTGCAGCAGCTCACCGGTTGGGAAGGACTTTAGCCAACTTCCATGTGAATCATCATTGGAGGACTTCTACCTTGGGGTCTTATGAAAAATACCAACATGCCACATTTTTATATTGGTTAAAGTATAATTTTTTATCTCTTTGCATGCTTGAATTTGCTTTGATTGTGATCGACAAACTGATTCTAGAATTTTGGGTTCAGCTCGATAGTTTTATTTGATAAAGGTATTGATTTGCTTATTTTAAATTTTTTAAAAATTATTTTTCACTACAATAGTTGTTAAATTATTTATTTTTATTTATTTTTGAAAATACCAACAGTGGTATTAGAGCAACCTTTATCTGATTCGATCAAACAAGTGCAATAATTATGTATATCTTGCTAAAAAATTTTGCATTAATTTATAGCATCAATCCTTTAAACTCAAAAATTGTATTTGACTTTATATATGCCATGATATTTAATTTCAGTAATTAAATTATTAATTTATGATAATTTTAAAATTTGTATTATCATGATTGTTTGATGCTCAAATTAATGCATTGTTAAGGGTGTAAAGCATACCTAATGCGATTAGAATTTGCTATTTTTTCTTCAATATGCTTGACATATGTTTTGATATCCATTGCACCCTTATATGATTTTAGCATGTCATATGATTGCTATTTAGAATAGTAAAAGCATGTCAAGTTATATTAAGTTGTAATGTCGGGATTCATTTTTTACTCAAAAGTCAAATTCTTAAGATTAATTTGTGTCGAGAAAAATGTAATAGGTAGTTTTCTATTTAGGTCTGTATGCTGGCCTGGCTAACTTTGTTGGTGTTTAGAAAAGCTACGGAGAGCCTCCCACCTACTTATCTGGCCAATTTGGTCTTGTTGATTTTCGGACAGATTGATTAGTGATGTAGACATTACAAGAGTCTTCCTTCAAACTTAGTTGATAGAGTATATCAAGATCTTAATGAACTTATTGTGCTATCCACAAGGCTTACTATAGAAATTGACATGATACTTGTTGGGTATAAAATACCCCCCCAGCCGAAGTTCGTGACAGGAGTGACCCTCCGGGGATCCAACCAACTTTCGACCTCCGACAACATCTCTCCAAACCTCCCAGGTGGCCGAGCCTCCGCAACACCCCCAAGTTTTGCCGATGGACAGGACCCCGCCAGCGTCGACCGGATTCTTCGCGACGTCCGGACTCCTATGGGAGCCGGACCTCGTCCCCAACTCCGGTTGTAGGAAGACTTCATCCAGACTCCTACGGGAGCCAGACTTCGCCCCTGACGCCAATTGCAGGAGGACTCCGCCCGGACTCCTACGGGAGCCGGGCTTCATCCCCGACTTCGACTGCTGGTAGACTCTCTCCGGACTCCTACGGGAGCCGGACTCCACCCCTGACTTTAATTGCAGGTGGACTTCGCCCAGACTCCTACGGGAGCCGGACCTCATCCCCAACTCCGACTGCAGGAAGACTTCATCCGGACTCCTACGGGAGCCGGACTTCGCCCCCGACGCCAATTGCAAGTAGACTCTGCCCGGACTCCTACGGGAGCCGGGCTCCGCCCACAACTCCGGCTGCAGGAAGACTTCATCCGAACTCCTACGGGAGCCAGACTTCGCCCCCGACTCCAATTGCAGGTAGACTCTGCCCGAACTCCTACGGGAGTCGGGCCCCGCCCACAACTCCGACTGCAGGAAGACTTCATCCGGACTCCTACGGGAGCCGGACATCGCCCCCGACGCCAATTGCAGATGGACTCCGCCCGGACTCCTACGGGAGTCGGGCTTCACCCCCGACTTCGACTGATGGTAAACTTCATCCGGACTCCTACGGGAGCCGGACTTCGCCCCTGACTTTAATTGCAGGTGGACTTCGCCTAGACTCCTATGGGAGCTGGACCTCGTCCCCAACTCCGGCTGTAGGAAGAATTCATCCAGACTCCTACGGGAGCCGGACTTCGCCCCCGACGCCAATCGCAGGTGGACTCCGCCCGGACTCCTACGAGAGCCGGGCTTCATCCCCGACTTCGACTGATGGTAAACTTCATCCGGACTCCTACGGGAGCCGGACTTCGCCCCTGACTTTAATTGCAGGTGGACTTCGCCCAGACTCCTACGGGAGCCGGACCTCGTCCCCAACTCTAGCTGCAGGAAGACTTCATCAGGACTCCTACGGGAGCCAGACTTCGCCCCTGATTTTAATTGCAGGTGGACTTCGCCCAGACTCCTATAGGAGCCGGACCTCGTCCCCAACTCCGACTGTAGGAAGACTTCATCCAGACTCCTACGGGAACTGGACTTCGCCCCCGACACCAATTGCAGGTGGACTCCGCCCGGACTCCTATGGGAGCCGGGCTTCATCCCCGATATCGACTGATGGTAAACTCCATCCGGACTCCTACGGGAGCTGGACTTCGCCCCTAACTTTATTTGCAGGTGGCTTCGCCCAGACTCCTACGGGAGCCGGACCTCATCCCCAACTCCGGCTGTAGGAAGACTTCATCCGGACTCCTACGGGAGCCGGACTTCGCCCCCGATGCCAATCGCAAGTGGACTCCGCCCGGACTCCTATGGGAGCCGGGCTTCATCCCCGACTTCGACTGATGGTAAACTTCATCCGGACTCCTACGGGACCCGGACTTCGCCCCTGACTTTAATTGCAGGTGGACTTCACCCAGACTCCTACGGGAGCCGGACCTCGTCCCCAACTCCGGCTACAGGAAGACTTCATCCAGACTCCTATGGGAGCCGGACTTCGCCTCTGATTTTAATTGCAGGTGGACTTCGCCCAGACTCCTATAGGAGCCGGACCTCATCCCCAACTCCGGCTGCAGGAAGACTTCATCCAGACTCCTACGAGAGCCAGACTTCGCCCCCGACGCCAATTGCAGGTGGACTCCGCCCGGACTCCTACGGGAGCCGGGCTTCATCCCCGACTTCGACTAATGGTAAACTCCATCCAGACTCCTACGGGAGCCGGACTTCGCCCCTGACTTTAATTACAGGTGGACTTCGCCCAGACTCCTACGGGAGCCGGACCTCGTCCCCAACTCTGGCTGCAGGAAGACTTCATCCAGACTCCTGCGGGAGCTGGACTTCACCCCTGACGCCAATTGCAGGTGGACTCCGCCCGGACTCCTACAGGAGCTGGGCTTCATTCCCGACTTCGACTGCTGGTAGACTCTCTCTGGACCCCTACGGGAGCCGGACCTCACCCCCGACTTTGACCGAAGGAAGACTCCATCCGGACTCCTACGAGAGCCGGACTCCGAGCTCCTCTCAGACGGGTGGCTGGCCACCTCTCTCCGTCAGACACTCCAGCCGAACTTTGGCCGAAAGGCCTGGACCCCCTAGCAGGCCGCAGCAATGGCCACGACTCTGCTCCACCTCCTGTAACAGACTCCGCGTGGCTCCATCACTCCCTGGCAGGCCGCAGTATCGGCCACGGCACTGCTCCACATCCTGCGATAGATTCCGCACGGCTCCATCACTCCCTGGCAGGCCACAATAATGGCCACATTCCTGCTCCACTTTCTGCGATGAATACCACGTGATTCTTCCACCCTCTGGCAAGTCGCGACAACGGACGCCGCTCCACTCCCCGCGGCAGACTCCACGTGGCACGTCCCGGTGATAGCCACGGGTCCACTCCACTACTCTTCGCAATAAACTCCTCCTGACCATGGGCAGCCCACTGCCAGACGGTTACAAACATCGCTATCAGTCTGTTGCTCCCTCCACCTATAAAAGGGGGACCCCAGATACGTTATTCTCTAAGCTCAAAATTTTATCCCAAAACTCTGCTAAAATTTTCATTCGAGCACTCCATTTTTGTTGAGGCAGAGAACTGACTTGAGCGTCGGAGGGTCTTGCCGGAGCAACCCCACCTCTGGTTTAGACTTCTTTTGCAGGTCCTGGTGGTGACCGCGACTCCCTCGACTCCAGCTTCTTCGGCGCAGATGGATTTTTGCACCAACAGGATTGGCGCTAGAGGAAGGGGTGTGTCTTTGTAGTACCCTGTTTCTTAAAAGAGCGCTCAATGGGACCGCCTCCGGTCATCTTTTCTGGCATCTTCTCCTTCTTCTCCCACTGGATCCTCGCCTGATGCCTCTCCGCAAAGCATCCACACGGCGATCCATGGCCTCCGCAGCCAGATCTCAGGCTCCGGCTTCACCTCCAATCTCCCAGCCTCTACCTCCTCTGGCAACGGCGGTTGGCACAGAGCAATTCGACCTACTGGTGCAGCAGGTCAGAGGCCTCACTGAAGTTGTGCAGGCCATGTAACAGCAGCAGCAGCCGCAGGCATCAGTGCGACCGGAAAGAGCGTCGCCAGAACTACAAAATTTGGTGGTGGGATGGGCCACTTGGGCCAGCCGCCCAGTCTTTCCCGGAAAGATGAATCCAAGGGTGGAAAGCCCCCAATCAGACCACGATTCCACCCCCGAAAGATCTCTACCTCCATTCTGCCAGAGGACCCTCGAGACCCGTAGTCGAGAGGATTTTCTGGACCGGAGGCTCCAAGAGATGAACCGACAGATCGAAGAGCTCCGCCACGCTCCCCCCGCTTATGGTGAGGATATTTGTACTGACCCTCCCTTTTCTCAAATGATCATGAAGGAACCGATCCCGCCAAACTTCAAACTCCCCCAATTTGAAAGCTACGACGGGACTTCAGACCCAGTTGACCACCTGGAGGCTTTTCGGATGATGATGCTGCTTCATGGCGCGTCCGACGCCATTCTATACCGAGCCTTCCCATCCACTTTGAAGGGAGCAGCGAGCAACTGGTACTCAGCGCTGAAGTCGAGTACCATCTTTTCCTTTGATCAGATGAGCCATCAATTTGTGACTCATTTTGTCAGCAGCCAGCACCCCGGAAGGGTTCGGAGTCCCTCATCAACATCAAGCAGAGGGAGGGAGAGTCCATTCGGGCCTACATCAACCGTTTCAACATCGCCGCGTTGGAGGTCTGGAACTTGGACCAATCGGTAGCAATGACCACCTTGAAAGGTGGCCTTCAGAAGAACGACCTTGTATTCTCCCTGGAAAAGAAGTACCCCAGGGATTTTGCTGACCTATTGGCTCGGGCCGAAGGGTACGTCCGAGCGAAAGAAGCCTTCAAAATGAAGGATGAGGAGACCGCGAGAGAGCGACAGGCGGGAGACTTGAGTAAGCCCGCAGTCGAAAAAGGGCTGAGAGAAGCTCGGCCACATTCTCGAACTCCTCCCGGGCACAAGCGTGCCCAGACTCCTCCTCGAGCACGCAGGCAGGGAAGCCCAGATCACCAGGCTCGGTGGGGCTCTCCCCCAGGAAGGTTCCACAACTATGCCCCCCTCAACGCATCGAAAATCCAGGTGCTGATGGAGGTCAGAGAGCAGCTCCCAAGGCCAGAGAGGATGCGCACACACCCCGGGAAGTGCAACCCCAACAAGTTCTGCCTCTACCATCGTGACCACGACCACGATACAGAGGAGTACATTCAGCTTCGAGATGAGATCGAGGAGCTCATCAGACGAGGTCGGCCCGACAGGTTCATTCGACGCCGACCTGAGGGCAGAGAGGATCTGCCAATGGCCCTGCCGCAACCTGAACCGCCGAGGAGGGAAGAGCAGCCCGGGGATCGGCCTCCAATCAGGATCATCAACTCCGTCACCGGAGGACCTCAAGGAGCTCGGAGGAGCAGACCTCCCGCGACCATGGAGCTCGAAAAACCTACGAATGTATTATCGATAACTTCATTTTAAATAAAAGTTGCATATCTACATGTCTCCTCTCTTGGCACAAGCCTATATCGACAGGACAGTCAAAACAAACCGCATCGAAAGCGGGAGGAGAACTTCATCTCGACAAAGTCGAAGGCCCGATTCTCTTTAGATCGGATGGGGGGAGAGGCCCTACAACACCCATATGTGCCCCCACAGCCCTGTTAGGGATAGGAGGAGAACCTCGCCCTAACTTGAGCAAAGTCGAAGGCTCGGTTCTCTTTAGACCGGATGGGGGAAGAGGCCCTGCAACGTCCATATGTGCCCCCACAGCCCTGTTAGGGACAGGAGGAGAACCTCGCCCTAACTTGAGCAAAGTCGAAGGCCCGGTTCTCTTTAGACCGGATGGGGGGAGAGGCCCTGCAACGCCCATATGTGCCCCCACAGCCCTGTTAAGAACAGGAGGAGAATCTCGCTCTAATTTGAGCAAAGTCGAAGGCCCGGTTCTCTTTAGACCGGATGGGGGGAGAGGCCAAGCAACGCCCATATGTGCCCCCACAGCCCTGTTAGGAACAAGAGGAGAACCTCGTCCTAACTTGAGCAAAGTCGAAGGTCCGGTTCTCTTTAGACCGGGTGGGGGGAGAGGCCCTGCAACGTCCATATGCGCCCCCACAGCCCTGTTAGGGACAGGAGGAGAACCTCGTCCTAACTTGAGCAAAGTCGAAGGCCCAGTTCTCTTTAGATCGGATGGGGGGAGAGGCCCTGCAACGCCCATATGCGCCCCCACAGCCCTGTAAGGGACAGGAGGAGAACCTCATCCTAACATGAGCAAAGTCGAAGGCCCAGTTACACCTAGATCGGATGGAGGGAAAGGCCCAGCAGCGCCCATATGTACCCCTACAGCCGCGTTAGGGATAGGAGGAGAACCTCATCCTAACCAGAGCTGAAACCTATTACGACAGAAATAGGAGAAGAACCTTACCCTGACACCAATTAAGGTCTGGTCATTCAAGACTAGATGGGAAAAAGGGGACCTTCCCAGCGGCCCCTTCGCAAGAAGACTTCGTCCGGACTCCTACGGGAGCCGGACTTCGCCCCTGACTTTAACTGCAAGAAGATTTCCTCCAGACTCCTACGGGAGCCGGACTTCACCCCTGACTTTAACTGCAGGAAGACTCCGTCCGGACTCCTACGGGAGCCAGATCTCATCTCCAACTCCGGCTACGGAGAGACTTCGTCCGGACTCCTACGGGAGCCGGACTTCATCCCCGACTTTGATCACTGGTAAACTTCATCCGGACTCCTACGGGAGCCAGACTTCGTCTCCGACTTCATCCGCAAGAAGATTCTACCCGGACTCCTACGGGAGCCGGACTCTGCCCTCAACTCCAATTGCAGGTAGACTCTTCCCGGACTTCCACAAGAGCCGGACCTCATCCCCAACTCTGGTTGCAGGAAGGCTCTGCCCGGACTCCTATGGGAGCCGGACTCCCACAACCCCACCAAGAACAGAGGAAAAAATCCCACTCGAAAAAGAAAAAGGAGAAAGGGGAGAGGAGTTAAAAAAGAAAGCGATGGACTACGTCAGCGATGAATAGAAAACAAACAGCATCAATGATGTAGAGAACCTCATCTCAGCAGGGATTGGGGTTCTTATCAAGAATCCCAGCTTTCTCTCAATGCAAGTCCGAGATAAGATGACTTCCTCAGGGTGACGAGAAGCTCAGACCTCCGAGCTCGAGCCCTGATGGGGGGCGCCAAACTCGAGCGGCCCCAGGAAAATCTGTGGTCATGGACGAAAGGATGGGTCGATGCGATGGCAATCGGGTACCCCCGAATGATGCAAAGATCGAAAGAAGCTCGGCAAGCGACAATTCAACACATGAGTAAAAGAGGTAGCAGAAAATTTTCTTCTCATATTATTCATTAAATATGCATTATAGAGCCATCAAGGCTGAAGAAGAAGGATAACTGGAAAGGCGAGCTGACGTGGCAACAACCAGTAACCTCCGGACGACATCGAAAAAAAAAAAGAGAGAAAGAGAGAGAAGGGAATACAACAATAACAATGGAAAAGGAAAGAAATTCGACAGGCAGCAATTCGATGCAAGGTGCGGATGAAGTAAAAAAATCTCCTTCTCATTTTTCGATTAACAAGATGAACGTTACAAGACCCGGAGGGCCAGAAAAAGAAAACATTACTACAAGACTCGAAAGGGATACATCAGAGACCACTTCAAGCTGTCGACTTCTCCTTCCGGTTCCGTCCTTCTCAGCAGTACTTTCCAGTGCGTGTGATAAACCTCTCGCCCCCCGCCTCATTCCGCTCCATCGTTGAAACCCCAACCCTAGGGGGAAAAGGATGGGATAGAATTCAGGGGGCAGCGAAGGCAGTGGCAGCGGCGACGACGACCTGCTTCAAGAAGAATCGGAGGTACCCCGGAGGCCGCGATGATGCCAGAGGCATGCGCCACTACCTTGTGCTCCATGACAACCACCATCCTAGGTACTCCGGCAAGGTCAGCATGCGCTACTTCCACCATCCCCGCAATAAGTTCTACTGCCCCACCGTCGGCGCCGACCGCTTCTGGTCCGTCGGTCCCGACGACGTCAAGAATTTCGCCACAGCTTGTGATGACAACTCTGCCCTCTTGACCGATGTCACCCGATTCAGCTACTCCAAAATTCTCAGGTGGAACGCCCTCATCGGTTGTCCCCATTATTAAACCCCTGTTGTTGAAGGAATTCTCCCTCGAGCCCCTTTTAAGGCCATGGGAACCCTCGGTGACAGTTTGACAGCCGAAGAACTCGCAGGCCGCTGTTCTCCTCCTCACACTCTTCCTGGTCCGTGGCATCCTCTTGAGGTTGGCCTTCGGGGTGGAGGCCCCAGCAGGAGAACCCCTCGGGGAGACTCGGGGGACTGAAGATGGCGGAGAGCCGGCGGAGATGGCAAAGACTGGTGCGAAGGGCGCTCGGAGTCGAAAAGGGCACCGATGGAGTGGCTGAGTGGCGAAACTCTTAGGCGGAAGAAAGGTGTCGACCCTCAGGCGAAGTGAAGCCCCTGGAGGAAAGGCGGGGGCTTAAATAAGCAGTGGGGCCTGGCACAGTTATGGTGGCAGATATCCCTGGGTCAACCAGTGCCCGCCACGTGTCCCACTCACCGCGGCATAGGGCTAACCGTTCGAGGACCATTATGGCGTGACGCTTAGGATTACACCCTGGTGGGAGTCCCGAAAAGACTCTTCGGATCACCCTAATCAGAAAAAGGCTCCAGCACACGCGCATTTAATGCCAAAATATCTGAGGATGATCATGCATGGGATTCAAGGGGACAACTTCGATTGTGAAAATTTCTCTATACTTCCTTCATTCGAAATTCAAACTCGAAAGTAGGGAGACTGGTGTTGGGTATAAAATACCCCCCCAGTCGAAGTTCGTGACAGGAGTGACCCTCTGGGGATCCAACCAACTTCCGACCTCTGACAACGTCTCTCCAAACCTCCCAGGCGGCCGAGCCTCCGCAACACCCCCAAGTTTTACCGACGGACAGGACCCCACCAGCATTGACCGGATTCTTCGCGACGTCCGGACTCCTATGGGAGCCGAACCTCATCCCTAACTCTGACTGCAGGAAGACTTCATCCGGACTCCTACGAAAGCCGGACTTCGCCCCCGACGCCAATTGCAGGTGGAATCCGCCCGGACTCCTACGGGAGCCAGGCTTCATCCCCGACTTCGACTGCTGGTAGACTCTTTTCGGACTCCTACGGGAGCCAAACTCCGTCCCTGACTTTAATTGCAGGTGGACATCACCCAGACTTCTATGGGAGCCGGACCTCATCCCCAACTCCGGCTGTAGGAAGACTTCATCCGGACACCTACGGGAGCCGGACTTCGCCCCCGACGCCAATTGCAGGTAGACTCTGCCCGGACTCCTACGAGAGCCGGACTCCGCCCACAACTTCGGCTGCAGGAAGACTTCATCCGGACTCCTACAGGAGCCAAACTTCACCCCCGACTCCAATTGCAGGTAGACTCTGCCCGGACTCCTACGGGAGCAGGGCCCCGCCCACAACTCCGGCTGCAGGAAGACTTCATCCGGACTCCTACGGAAGCCGGACTTCGCCCCCGACGCCAATTGCAGGTGGACTCTGCCCGGACTCCTATGGGAGCCGGGCTTCACCCCCGACTTCGACTGATGGTAAACTTCATCCGGACTCCTACGGGAGCCGGACTTTGCCCCTGACTTTAATTGCAGGTGGACTTCGCCCAGACTCCTATGGGAGCCGGACCTCATCCCCAACTCCAGCTACAGGAAGACTTCATCCGGACTCCTATGGGAGCCAAACTTCACCCCCGACGCCAATCGCAGGTGGACTCTGCCCGGACTCCTACGGGAGCCTGGCTTCATCCCCGACTTCGACTGATGGTAAACTTCATCCGGACTCCTACGGGACACGGACTTCGCCCCTGACTTTAATTGCAGGTGGACTTCGCCCAGACTCCTACGGGAGCCGGACCTCGTCTCCAACTCCGGCTGCAGGAAGACTTCATCCGGACTCCTACGGGAGCCGGACTTCGCCCCTGATTTTAATTGCAGGCGGACTTCGCCCAGACTCCTATAGGAGCCGGACCTCATCCCCAACTCCGGCTACAGGAAGACTTCATCCAGACTCCTATGGGAGCCGGACTTCACCCCCGACACCAATTGCAGGTGGACTCCGCCCAGACTCCTACGGGAGCCGGGCTTCATCCCCGACTTCGACTGATGGTAAACTCCATCCGGACTCCTACGGGAGTCGGACTTCACCCCTGACTTTAATTGCAGGTGGACTTCGCCCAGACTCCTACAAGAGCCGGACCTCGTCCCCAACTTCGGCTGCAGGAAGACTTCATCCGGACTCCTATGGGAGCCGGACATCACCCCCGACCTCAATCGCAGGTGGACTCTGCCTGGACTCCTACGGGAGCCGGGCTTCATCCCTGACTTAGACTGATGGTAAACTTAATCCGGACTCCTACGGGAGCCAGACTTCGCCCCTGACTTTAATTGTAGGTGGACTTCGCCCAGACTCCTACGGGAGCCGGACCTCGTCCCCAACTCCGGCTGCAGGAAGACTTCATCCGAACTCCTACGGGAGCCAGACTTCGCCCCTGATTTTAATTGCAGGCAGACTTCGCCCAGACACCTATAGGAGCCAGACCTCGTCCCCAACTCCGGCTGTAGGAAGACTTCATCCGGACTCCTACGAGAGCCGGACTTCGCCCTCGATGCCAATTGCAGGTGGACTCCGCTCAGACTCCTACGGGAGCTGGGCTTCATCCCCGACTTCGACTGATGGTAAACTCCATCCGGACTCCTACGGGAGCCGGACTTCACCCCTGACTTTAATTACAGGTGGACTTCGCCCAGACTCCTACGGGAGCCGGACCTCGTCCCCAACTTCGACTGCAGGAAGACTTCATCCGGACTCCTGCGGGAGCCGGACTTCGCCCCCGACGCCAATTGCTGGTGGACTCCGCCCGGACTCTTACGGGAGTCGGGCTTCATCCCCGACTTCGACTGCTGGTAGACTCTCTCTGGACCCCTACGGGAGCCATACCTCGACCCCGACTTTGATCGAAGGAAGACTCCATCCGGACTCCTACGAGAGCCGGACTCCGAGCTCCTCTCAGATGGGTGGCTGGCCACCTCTCTCTGCCAGACACTCCAGCCGAACTTCGACCGACAGGCCTGGACCCCCTGGCAGGCTGCAGCAACGGCCACGACTCTGCTCCACCTCCTGCAACAGACTCCGTGCGGCTCCATCACTCCCTGGCAAGCCGCAGTAACGGCCACGGCACTGCTCCACTTCCTGCGATGGATTTTGCATGGCTCCATCACTCCCTGGCAGGCCACAATAATGGCCATGATCTTGCTCCACTTCCTGCGACGGATACCGCGCGATTCTTCCACCCTCTTGCAAGTCGCGACAATGGACGCCGCTCCACTCCCCACAGCAGACTCCACGTGGCACGTCCCGGTGATAGCCATGGGTGCACTCCACTACTCTTCGCAACAAACTCCTCCTGACCATGGGCAGCCCACTGCCAGACGGTTACAAACATCGCTATCAGTCTGTTGCTCCCTCCACCTATAAAAGAGGGACCCCAGATACGTTATTCTCTAAGCTCAAAATTCTATCCCAAAATTCTACTAAAATTTCCGTTCGAGCACTCCATTCTTGTTGAGGCAGAGAACTGACTTGAGCGTTGGAGGGTCTTGCCAAAGCAACCCCACCTCCAGTTTAGACTTCTTTTGTAGGTTCCGACGGCGATCGTGACTCCCTCGACTCCAGCTTCTCCAGCGCAGGCGGATTTTTGCACCAACAATACTGATCAAGTGCATATTAATACTTATTGCATATTTGAATAGTATTGTTATACTGTGCTATCCACAAAGGCAGCATTATTTAAGTATGACTATACAGGATTGAAGGGTTAACTTAACTAGAATACTATAGTTTGTTGTACTATCTACAAGACTATATGTGATCTAGAGATCAGAATGAAAGATGTTGAGAATTGTAAAGGTACAATTGATAAAGAGTTACCTACTCTTGAACTCATGAATACTTGTTATACTATCCACAAGGTATTTGTGAGGAATAGGGATCTCAATCCCACTAAGAAATATGAGAATGTTTCTCGATTTTCATATTTGAGGGCTATGAAGTTTGATAAAATAGTAGGAGACATAATTAGATAAAAGTCCTAGTCTAGTTGTGTATGTCATCATGAGTCATCCGCTTATATTATGTTCTTATTGTTGTAGATTAACTACACACATGGCATCCTTACTTTCACTTAGAGGTATCCTAGATGCAAACAAGTTGACTGGACCCAACTATGTCGACTGGTTAAAGAACTTGAAAATTTTTCTCACTTAGAAGAAAGTTTCTTACATTCTGGATACACCTACTCTAGTTTCTCTTGAGGAAGATACTTTCGAGGAGGAAAGGACTACATATAAGATGTGGAAAGATGATAGTGTGACTATCAAATGCATCATGCTTGCTTCTATGAGTAATGAGCTTCAGAGGCAACATGAAGAAATGGACGTTCCCTCTATTCTCCTTAATCTTAAGGAGTTATACGAAGAACAAAGTTGAACTGCTCGATATGAGATATCAAAGCAGTTGTTTCGTATCCGCATGACTGAAGGCACCTCCGTGCAAATGCATGTCCTAAAGATGATTGATTTGATCACTTATCTGGGACAGCTGGATTTTGTCATGTATGGTGAACTAAGTCAGGATTTGATCCTGCAGTCTCTTCCTGACTCTTTTTCACAGTTTGTTATTAATTATCATATGAACAAATTAAACATCAGCCTGCCAGAACTGTTGAACATGTTGAAAACAGTAGAGAGCTATTTCAAAGATGAAAAGGCTCAAGTCCTTCATGTTGATAAGATCAGTAAGAAGAAGGCAAAGAAGGGTTCTAAGAAAAAAATAAACCTTAAGGTTGGCATCTCCAAAAATAAGGCGAAGAAGGTCTCTGCTAATAGTACTAATTATCAATGTGGCAAGGAGGGCCACTACAAGAGGACTTGCAAGGAGTACCTTGCAACTATGAAATCGATAAATATTGCTAAAGGTTTGTATATGACACAAACTAATTTATTATTAAGTACTTTATTTTTATATTCTTAGGCATTGGATACCATCTGTGGTTTACACCTTTGCAAATCGTTGCAAGGTCTATAGGAAGTAAGGAATTTAAACAAAGATGACTTCGAGCTGTTCGGTGCTAGTGGAGAGTTCATTCAGGTCGAAGCCATTGGAATCAAGGTTTTGAAGTTGCCTTCAGGCAAAGTTTTGAAACTGAAGATCTGTTATTACATTCCTAATGTGGCTGAAATATTATTTCTATACCATAATTATTGGAACAAGATTTTGAAATTAATGTAAAGAACAATAGTTGTTCTATTTATTTTTCTAATGAATATTATGAAAATATTTTTATTGATAGTGGTCTTATATTTCTTTCACTTAATGATAATATGCTTCATGTTGATAATATGAAGAAAAAAAAGAGAGAGGATGTGGATGTCACATATCTCTGACACTACCGACTTGACCATATAAATGAGTCAAGGATTAACAAATTATACAAAGATAATTTTTTTAATCCTTATGATTATGAATCATATGAAACTTATGAATTTTGTCTCATAAAAAAATGACCAAAATTCTATTTACTGGATATGGAGATAGGGTGAGTGATATTTTGAACCTTGTACATACTGATGTATGTGATCCAATGTCGACTAAGCCTGAGGTGGATACTCTTACTTCATCATATTTATTGATGATAAGTCTAGGTTTAGATATGTGTATTTAATGAAATATAAATCTGAAGTATTTGACAAATTTAAAAAGTATCAAAGAATGGTCTAAAAATAAACTAGTAAAAGTATTAAAACTCTTCGATCGGATCGAGGAGAAGAATATTTATCCCGTGAGTTCCTCGATTATTTGAAATAAAATGGAATACTCTCTTAATAGACACCTCGTTATACTCCACAATTAAATGAAATTGCGGAAAGAAGGAATCACACCTTATTAGATATGGTGCGATCTATGATGTGTTTCACGGATCTTCTGTTATCCTTTTGGGGATACGTCCTCGAGGCGCAACATATATTTTAAATAAAGTACCTTTGAAATATATTTCTAGCACTCCATCTGAAATATGGAAAGAAAAAAAACCCAATCTTAAGCATCTTAAGATTTGAGGTTGCCCGGCTTATGTGAAAAATATTGATGGACATAAGCTAGATGCTAGATCAGAAAAATACAGGTTTGCAAGTTATCCCAAGGAGAGTATAGGATACTACTATAATCCTACTCAACAAAAGGTGTTTGTTGGTAGGCATGCCATTTTCTTGGAGAAAGAGTTTATCCAAGAAGGAGGTAGTGGGAGGTCTATTGAACTTGAGAAAGTTCAAAATCTATAACCCATCCATGATTCACCAAATGGTTTGCAACTAGATGTGCCCATTGTTGAGGCACAGCTATTACATACACCTCCTCTCCGAAAGTCGAGTAGAGTGCGTAATGTACCACTCAGATATGGGTTTGTCATTAAGAATGACAATACAACTCACATCATTGAGAATGATGATCCCACGACCTATTCGAAAGCTATCATGAGTAGTGACTCTGACAAGTGGCTCAATACCATGAAATCCAAAATAGACTCCATGTATGTCAACCAAGTATGGATTTTGATTGATGCGTCTAAGGATGTGACCCCAATAGGCTGCAAATTGGTCTTCAAAAAGAAGATTGGAGTAGATGGCCAGGTAGAGACCTATAAGGCCAGGCTGGTAGCAAAAAGTTTCAGACAAAAATAAGGTATTGATTATGAAGAAATCTTTTCGTCGGTAGTCATACTCAAGTTTATTCGGATAATGCTTGCTATAGCAGCATACCATGACTATGAGATCTAGCGGATAGATATCAAGATTACCTTCTTCAATGGAAACATTGAGGAAGAAGTCTATATGACTTAGCCAGAGAGATTTATTTCAAGTGAAAGAGTAAATCAGGTATGCAAGCTCAATAGATCCATTTATATATTAAAGTAAGCATCGAGGAGCTGGAACATCAGTTTTGATGAGATAATCAAATCGTTTGACTTCATCAAAAATGTGGATGAACCTTGTATATACAAGAAGAATAGTAGAATGCTATTGTCTTCTTAGTTTTGTATGTAGATGACATACTGTTCATTGAGAATGATATCCTGATGTTGCAATCGGTCAAGACTTGACTATCACAAAAGTTTTTCATGAAAGACTTGGGTGAGGCATCCTATATACTTGGTATGAAGATCTATAAGGATAGATCGAAAAAGATGCTTGGATTGTCCCAGTCTAGGTATATTGACCTGGTGTTGAAGAGGTTTAACATGAAGAGAAGTAAAAGAGGTTACCTACCCATAGGTCATGGCATACAACTCTCTAAGAAGATGTCTCCTAAGACACTTAAAGAGAGAAATAGAATGAGTTCTATTCCTTATGCTTCAGTTGTAGGATCGATAATATATGCTATGTTATGTACCAGATCTGATGTTGCTTATGCTTTAAGCATTGTAAGCAGATTTTAGGCAGATTTCGGAGAGGATCATTGAAAAGCTGTGAAAAATATACTCAAATACTTGAGAAGGACTAGAGATATTTTTCTGATATATGGTGGATCTAATTTAAAACTAGAAAGTTATATCGATTCTAATTTTTAATTTGATCCGGATAATAGCAAATCAATATCTGGGTATGTGTTCACTCGGTATGGTGGTACAGTAAGTTAGAAAAATTTTAAACAGCAAACGGTTGCTAACTCAGTCACTGAGGCTGAGTATATTGCTGTAAGTGAGGCTGCTAAGGAAGCCGTCTGGATGAAAAAATTTATCACAGAGATGGGTGTGGATCCGGAGATTGAACAACCAGTGACCCTTTATTATGATAATATTGAAGTAGTTGCTCAAGCCAAAGAATAAATATCTCATCATAAATCCAAGCACATCATAAGATGGTTCCACCTCATTCGGGAGATTGACATAAGACATGATATGATCGTGGAGCGAGTTGACATCAAGAACAATATAGCAAACCCATTCACTAAGGCCTTGTTAATGCAGCAATTTAACTGCCATCCTGATATCATGGGCATCAAGTATAGGAGCGATTGGCTTTAGTATAAGTGGGAGATTGAAAGAATTATGCCCTGCAAGCCAATCGCATATGGAATGCGATTGGGTGTATTTTATAATTTATCTTCCAAACTCATGTAATTGATATTTATTTTAATAAAATAGATATTTTTGATTCATTATATGCTGCATCTTGTTATTCTTAAGATTATAATGAACCCCATAGGTCCGGATAATGATTTTAAGATCGCGATAAGATCATGTCAGTGAGACCTAAATCCTTGATAGTCCTAACCTAAAATATTTCTAGTCGTTGGTATATTGAGTCGGAGATCAATAATATCGATAAAACTGGCATGTCTTATGTATGCTCAAAAATGAGGGTGGTTAGTCTCATAACCACTTGTGTGGTGATACTAATACAAGGATATGGGTGCTCATTAGAGAATGAGTTCACTGAATTGACCTATGAGAGAATATCAGTTGGAGTCTTATTTACATGTCAACTGATGATTCTTTAGTTGAAGTTGTGTAAGTAATCCTTAGACCTGAGGTCACCATGGTACCTTGTGTACATAGAACCATATTTTGTTCACTACCTAGCTTGATCCTTTAATCCTTGTGTGGGGTATTCTGAATATGATGAAGTATGCATGGAGATTGTGAGTGATCAAAAAGAGATCAATTACTCCTAATAAGGAGAGCAAACATCCTATGTGATCTCCTAGGATGATGATTTTGAAAGTCTTTAGCTAAAGCAGGATGATAACTAGAAAAGGGTTTCTAATGTATCACCAACTGAATCATCGCCTTCAGATCGAGATACATAAAGATAAGTGATTAGGTTTGATATATTTTTATGCCCATAGCTCATCTGAGATGTTATTTGACTGAAGGATTGATTGAGACTCAAGATACATGGAAACTTGTCAATGAAGGATATTTTGATAATTTTTTATCAAAATTTTAAATCTTTCAAATAGTCATGACACGTTGCTAAACGTTAATCTTGACTTGTGGATTCGTCAGTGTTGGTGCAAAAATCCGCCTACGTCGGAGAAGCTGGAGTCGAGGGAGTCGCGGTCATCGCCGGGACCTGCAAAAGAAGTCTAAATCGGAGGTGGGGTTGCTCCGGCAAGACCCTCCAAGTCAGTTCTCTGCCTCAATAAGAATGGAGTGCTCGAACGAAAATTTTAGCAGAGTTTCTAGGTAAGAAATGAGAGCTTAGAGAATAACGTATCTGGGATCTCCCTTTTATAGGCAGAGGGAGCAACAGACTGATAGCGATATTTGTAACCGTCTGGCAGTGGGCTGCCCATGGTCAGGAGGAGTTTGTTGCGAAGAGTAGTGGAGTGGAATCGTGGCTATCACCGAAACATGCCACGTGGAGTCTATCGTGGGGAGTGGAGCGACGTCCGTTGTCGCGACTTGCCAGAGGATGGAGGAATCGCGCGGTATCCATCGTAGGAAGTGGAGCAGGATCGTGACCATTATTGTGGTCTGTCAGGGAGTAATAGAGCTGCACGGAATCCATCACAGGAAGTGGAGCAGAGTCGTGGTCATTATTGCGGCCCGTCAGGGAGTGATGGAGCCACGCAGAATCCGTCACAGGAAGTGGAGCAGAGTCGTGGCCGTTACTGTGGCCTACTAGAGGGTCCAGGCCTGTTGGCCGAAGTCTGACTGGAGTGTCTGGCGGAGAGAGGTGGCTAGTTACCCATCTGAGAGGAGCTCGGAGTCTGGCTCTCATAGGAGTCCGGATGAAGTCTTCCTTCAGTTGAAGTCGGGGACGAGGTCCGGCTCCCGTAGGAGTCCGGATGGAGTCTTTCCGCAACTGGAGTCGGAGATGAGATCTGGCTCCCGTAGGAGCCCGGGCGAAGTCTACCTGCAATCAAAGTCAGGGGCGAAGTCCGGCTCCCTTAGGAGTCCGAACGAAGTCTACCTGCAATTGGAGTCATGGGCGGAGTCCGGCTCCCGTAGGAGTCCGGATGAAGTCTGCCTACAGTCGGATTCGGGGACGAGGTCTGGCTCCTATGGGAGTCCGGACGGAGTCTTTTCGCAGCTGGAGTCGGAGACGAGATCTGGCTCCCGTAGGAGCCCGGGCGAAGTCTACCTGCAATCAAAGTCAGGGGCGAAGTCCGGCTCCCTTAGGAGTCCGGACGAAGTCTACCTGCAATTGCAGTCATGGGTGGAGTCCGGCTCCCGTAGGAGTCCGGATGAAGTCTGCCTGCAGCCAGAGTCGGGGATGAGGTCCGGCTCCCGTAGGAGTCCAGGCGCAGTCTTTCCGCAGCTGGAGTCGGAGACGAGATCTGGCTCCCGTAGGAGCCCGGGCAGAGTCTTCCTGCAACCAGAGTTGGGGACGAGGTCCGGCTCCCATAGGAGTCCGGGTAGAGTCTTCCTGCAACCAGAGTTGGAGATGAGGTCCGGCTCCCATAGGAGTCCGGACAGAGTCTTCCTGCAACCAGAGTTGGGGACGAGGTCCGGCTCCCGTAGGAGTCCGGGCAGAGTCTACCTGCAATTGGAGTTGGGGGCGAAGTCCGGCTCCCGTAGGAGTCCGAACAGAGTCTTCTTGCAACCAGAGTTGGGGACGAGGTCCGGCTCCCGTAAGAGTCCGGGCAGAGTCTACCTGCAATTAGAGTTGGGGGCGAAGTCTGGCTCCCGTAAGAGCCCGGATGAAGTCTACCTGTAATTGGAGTTGTGGGCGGAGTCCGGCTCCCGTAGGAGTCTGGATGAAGTCTGCCTGCAGCCGGAGTCAGGGATGAGGTCCGGCTCCCGTAGGAGTCCGGGCAGAGTCTTCCTGCAACCAGAGTTGGGGATGAGGTCCGGCTCCCGTAGGAGTCCGGGCGGAGTCTTCCTGCAACCAGAGTTGGGGACGAGGTCCGGCTCCTGTAGGAGTCTGGGCGGAGTCTACCTGCAATTAGAGTTAGGGGCGAAGTCCTGCTCCCGTAGGAGTTCGGACAGAGTCTTCCTGCAACCAGAGTTGGGGACGAGGTCCGGCTCCCGTAGGAGCCCGGACGAAGTCTACCTATATTTGGAGTCATGGACGGAGTCTGGTTCCCGTAGGAGTCCGGACGAAGTCTGCCTGTAGCCGGAGTTGGGGACGAGGTCCGGCTCCCGTAGGAGTCCGGGCAGAGTCTTCCTGCAACCAAAGTTGGGGACGAGGTCCGGCTCCCATAGGAGTCCAGGCAGAGTCTTCCTGCAACCAGAGTTGGGGATGAGGTCCGGCTCCCGTAGGAGTCCGAGCGGAGTCTTCCTGCAGTCGGAGTCGGGGACGAGGTCCGGCTCCCGTAGGAGTCCGGGCAGAGTCTAGAAGATGGTCGATCATCGTAGAAATTTGGGTGGAGTCTGTCCGTCATGAAGAACCTGGTCGACGCTGGTGGGGGCTTATCCGTCAGCAAAACTTGGGAGTGTTGTGGTGGCTCGACCGCCCGGGAGGTTTGAAGAGACGTTGTCGAAGGTCGAAAGTCGGTTGGATCCCCGGAGGGTCACTCCTATCACGAACTTTGGCTGGGGGGTATTTTATACCCAACAGTTAGAATTAAAAGAGTTTAATTCTTGAGTCAATTTGGAAGAGTCCAAGTTGATTGGGACTCTTCGGATAACCTTATCTCATCAGATTAGGGTTACATCAAAAGTCTTGATCTACTGCTGGCTAGATTTGGAACCCAATGGGTCACACACTTTGGGATTTAATCTTGGTTTGATCTAATTAGAGTTTAATATAAATTTTATGGGTTAATTTGATATGCTAACACATTATATTAACCCAAGTTCCCAAATTGATCTAGATCAAAGTGTTTGAGCTAACCTAGACCAGTTGGCTTTGACCTAATGGGATTAGGTCAATTTGGATTGGATCCTTATCCAACTTGAAAAAATTTTAAGTGGAGAAGGAGTCTTCTACACCCATAAGAACCCACAACAAAAATAAATACCGCCTGTTGGGTATAAAATAACCCCAACCAAAGTTCGTAAGAGAACAACCCTCCCAGGACTCTTCCGGCTTTCGACCTTGTGCGGCATCTTTCTGAACTCCCCCGACCGTCCGAGCTTCCACAGTACCATTCGGACTCCTCCAGCAGTCGACCTGCCATAGTGTCCTCCAGATTTCTCCAATGGACGAACTCCTATCGTACCCTCCAGACTTCTCCAATAATGAGCTCCTTCAGTCGTCTATCGGATTGCTCCAAATGCTCTCTGGGCTTCACTATCAACTGATTTTCTACAGTGATCGACTACTCTCCGAATCTCTTTCAGACTTCCTCCTGTCATGATCGACTTTACTCAGAGCTTCTTTTGGGCTTCGTCAACATCCAGACTTCTCCAACAGCAGGACTTCTACAGTAACCAGACCCCATCCAAGTTTCTACAGTGGTCGATCGACTTCCGAATTTCACCCGGGCTTCTACAGTAAGCAAATTCCGTCCGAACTTCTATTGCAAGCAGACTCCATCCGGGCTTCCACGGCAACCGATCTCTATCCGAGCTTCTACAATAAGCAGTCTCCATCCAGGCTTCCACGGCAATCGATCTCCATCCGAGCTTCTACAGTAAGCGGCCTCCTTCCGGACTCCTACAAGAATCAGACTCCGTCCGAACTTCTACAACAGAATTGGATTCCAGACGAACTTCTACAACGGATAGACTCCATCTCAGTTACAACTGAGTAGTGCTGGATGCCAAGGAAGGAGTTTGAATCTTCTATGGTCTCCACTATTATGACCTCCTAGTGATCGGCCCATGTGGTGGTGATCATGGACCACAAGACAGGAAAGAAGCCATTGCATGGTCCTTGTTGGGATATACCGACTGAACCCCGTACGTCGACTTATCCTCAGATCGGTCCGACCGACGCCCGATTCTACCCACCGGACAGACAGACGACTCCGACAATGACTGCCGACAATATCCGACCAAAGGTATGCCGGCCAAACAGACCAATACTGTTTCCAACCGATCGAACGATCGAACCCATATCACCGACTCATTGTCGGGGGTGGCAGCCAACGTCCGACTTCCACAAGGCACCAGATCAGCCTACAGTATTTTTGAGTCATCACCCGACATTCCAGCAGCCGAACATCGACATATAGTCGGTCAGTCCATCCAAACGCCGTACAATCACTATGGACTGTTGTCCTATCAAGGACATTCTGTGAGACCGCCCTAGGGCATTGTCCTGCCAAGGACATGGATTAATTCTGATGACCTGACAACCCATGCTGATTTGATAGCCTCCGATGATTTGACAACTCTCCAGTTGTATGCACCATTAATGGCGGGACCATACTGTATTCTACTATAAAACAGGGTAAGACAACAATTTCTTGGGCTTTTCTCAAGCTTTCTAAAGCTTTCTCAAGCTCTCGAAAAGCTCTTAAGCTCTAAGCACTATCTCTAAACTCTGCTAAAATCCCATTCGAGTGCTCCATTTCTGTTGAAGCAGAGTACTGATTTGAGTGTCGGAGGGTCTTGCCAGAGCACCCCCAACTCCAGTTTAGACTTTCCTTACAGGTCCTGACGGCGGCCGTGATCCCCTCGACTCCAGCTTCTCCGGTATCCATGAAATTCTGCACCAACAGAATTGACGCTAGAGGAAGGGATTGTGTCTTTGCAGGACCCTTGTTCTTAAAGGAGAACTCAACGGGACTGTCTCCGGTCATCTTCTTCGACATCTTCTTCTTCTCTGGCCAGATCCCAACCTGATGCCTCCCCGAAAGGCATCCACCAGGCGATCTACGGCCTCCATGGCCAGATCTCAGCAAGATCCACCAGCTCCGGCTTCGTCTCTAATTTTTCAGCCTCCTCCTCCTCCGACAGCGGCAGTCAGCATGGAGCAATTCGACCTGCTGGTTCAGCAGGTCAGGGGCCTGACCGAAGCAGTGCAGGCCATGCAGCAGCAGTAGCAGTAGCAGCCACAGGCATCTATGCGGCTGGAAAGAGCATCGTCAGAGTTTTAGAAGCCGACGATCGGGCGGCCCACTTGGGCCAGTTGCCCTGTATCCTCCGAAAAGGGAAAGCAGAGGGCAGAGAGCCCTCTGTCTGATCATGATTCTGCCCCTGGAGGGTCCCTTCCTCTGTTCTGCCAGAAGACCCTCGAGATTCACGATCGAGAGGATCTCCTAGATCAAAGGTTCCAAGAGATGAACCAACGGATCGAAGAGCTCTGCTATGCTCCTCCTGCTTATGGTGAGGATATCTGTACTAACCCTCCTTTTTCTCAAAGAATTATGCAGGAATCGATTCCGTCGAACTTCAAGCTCCTCCAATTTGAGAGTTATGACGGGACCTCAGATCCGGTTGACCACCTAGAGGCCTTCCGGATAATGATGCTGCTCCATGGCGTGTCAGATGCCATCCTGTGCCGAGCTTTCCCATCCACCTTGAAGGGAGCAGTAAGAAATTGGTACTCGACATTGAAGTTGGGTACTATCTTCTCTTTTGATCAAATGAGCCACCAGTTCGTGACTCGTCAGCAGTCGATGTCCCCGAAGAAGTTCGGAGTCCCTCATCAACATCAAGCAAAAGGAGGAAGAATCCATCCAAATTTATGTCAACCATTTTAACGCCGCCGTATTGGAGGTCCGGAACTTGGACCAATCAGTTGCAATGGCCGCTCTGAAGAGCGGTCTTCAAAAGAATGACCTTCTATTTTTTCTGAAAAAAAAGTATCCCAGGGACTTCACTGATTTGCTGGCTCGGACTGAAGGATATGCCCAAGCAGAGGAAGCCTTCAAGCTGAAGGATGAGGAGGCCGCGAAGGAGCAGCAGGTGGGTGACTTCGGCAATCCTGCAGCTGAAAAAGGATCGAGTGAAGCTCGACCGCATTCTCGAACTCCCTCCAGACACAAGCATGTCCGAACTCCCCCCCGAGCTCGTAGGCAGAGAAGCCCAGACTGCAGAGTTCAGTGGAGCTATCCCCCAGGAAGATTTCATAGCTACGTCCCTCTCAATGCTCCAAAAACTCAAGTACTGATGGAGATCAGGGAGCAGCTGCCAAGGCCGAAAAAGATGCACACACACCCCGAGAAGTGCAATCCTAACAAGTTCTGCCTTTATCATCCTGACCACAGCCACGACACTGAGTGTATTCAGCTCCAAGATGAGATTGAGAAGCTCATCAGACAAGGTCGGCTCAACAAATTCATCCGACGTCGGCCTGAAGGTAGGAAAGATTGGCCGAGGGCCCTACCACAATCAGAGCCGCCAAGAAGGGAAGAACAGCCTGAAGATCAGCCTCTAATCGGAATCATCAACACCATCTCAAGAGGACCCCGGTGGGGAGCAGCCAGTGGATCGGTCGGACCGCCCAAACGACAGAGAACTGAAGAATCTATAACCTTTACTGAAGAAGATGCCCAGGAGATTCAATTCTCCCATAATGATGCGGCTATAGTTTCTTTAAATATTGCTGACTATGATGTACGCTGCATTCTTGTTGATAATAGAAGCTCGATCGATATTTTATTTTATGATGCATTCTCAAAAATATCCATTCCGGATGATCGACTAGGGCCAATAAGCTTCCCATTGATAGGGTTCACTAGCGAGCTGTGCCAGTGGAAGGAGTAATAACTTTGACCGTAGTTGCAGGTCGGTGCCCGAAACAATTTAGGATGCAAGTGGATTTCCTGGTAGTAAGGGCGCCGTCTGTCTACAATGCAATACTCGGCCGACCTGGCCTCAACACCCTCTGAGCTGTGGTATCGACCTACCATTTGAAATTGAAATTTTCTACAAGCCAAGGGGTCGGAGAGGTCAGAGAAGATTAAGTCCTGACAAGACACTGCTATAACATAGCCTTACAAAGAAATGGTCAGTCTAACCCCTGTCTGGTTGATGGATTAGACACCTGCGACGACCTTGCTGAAGAACAAGGTGAGCCAATTGAAGATCTTGTCTCAATTCCTTTGAACGATGGGAGTGAAGAGCATGTGGTAAAGATCGGCTTCAACCTAGGAGAAGAGGTACGGACACAGCTCATCAATTTTTTACAAAAGAATACGGATGTTTTCGCTTGAGTTCCGACGGACATGCCGGAGATTGATGCGGAAGTCATGGAACACCGTCTAGCTGTTGATCCCAAACATCGACCGACGAAGAAAAAAATCTGAGGTCATGCACCAGAAAGGCAGAAGGCCATAGCTGAGGAAGCTGATAAACTCCTAAAAGTCGGGTTCATCAGCGAAGTCAACTATCCGCACTGGATCTTCAATGTGGTTCTCGTCAAGAAGGCGAACAGCAAGTGGAGGATGTGTATAGACTTCAAAAAGCTGAACAAAGCCTGCCCGAAGGATAGTTACCCTCTGTCCAGAATTGACCAATTGGTAGATGCAACCTCGGGCCACGAGCTTCTCACTTTCGTGGATGCATTCTCCGACTACAATCAAATCAGGATGGCACCAGAGGATGAAGAAAAGACTGCTTTTATCACTGATCGTGGTCTTTACTATTACAGGGTCATGCCTTTTGGCCTCAAAAATGCAGGGGTGACCTATCAATGGCTGGTGAACAAGATCTTCAAAGAGCAGATTGATCGCAACATGGAGGTCTACGTGGACGACATGCTTGTAAAAAGCAAATCCTCAATGAACCACATCGTCGACCTTGAGGAGACCTTCAGCGTCCTCCAAAAATACAAGATGAAACTGAACCCAACCAAGTGCACTTTTGGAGTAACCTCAGAAAAATTCTTGGAATTTATGGTGTCGGAGCATGGGATTGAAGCAAATCCAAAAAAGATTCGTGCCATCCAGAAAATGACCACCCCAAAGTCAATAAAAGAAGTTCAGCACCTTACTGGGAGAGTAGCAGCTCTGAATCGCTTCGTCTCAAGGTCGGCCGAACGGTGCCTACCTTTCTTTCAGACTCTCAAGCAGTCGAAGAACTTCTGTTGGACCACTGAATATCAACAAGCATTTGAAGAATTGAAGAACTACCTCAACTCACCTCCGCTATTGGCAAAGTCCGAATTTGGAAAGGAGTTGTTTCTGTACCTGATGGTCTCCCCTGTGGCTCTCGCAGCAGTTCTGGTTAAGGAAGAGGCAAAAACTGAATGGCTGATCTACTACATAAGTCAAGTATTGAGAGACACCAAAACCAGGTACACTAAGTTAGAGAAACTAACTTACGCCCTGTTGATTGCAGTCCGAAGGCTCCGACCTTACTTTCAAGGGCACACCATAACACTGCTCACCAACCAGCCGGTTAAGACGGTTCTACATCGAGCGGATGCTTCCGAAAAGATGGTGAAATGGACGATCGAGCTCACGAAATTCGACATCAACTATCGACCTCGATCGACGATAAAAACCCAGATATTAGCAGACTTCATAGTGAAATGTACTATCCCGGAAGAAGCCGAACTTGAACGAGGTGAAGCTAACAACCCAGGGCTCCAGTCGAACTCCCCTGAGGAAAGAACAAATCTCCCTGATGGTTTTTGGGCCCTCTATGTGGATGGTTCCTCCAACATGTCAGGCATGGGCGCGGGCCTAATCTTGGTCAATCCAGAAGAAATTATCGCAGAGTACGTGCTGCACTTCGAATTTTCTGCGATAAATAACGAAGCAGAATATGAGGCTCTGATTGCAGGACTGAAGATCACCAAAGAATTAGAAGTAGATCGGCTCCAAGTCTACAGTGACTCCCAATTGGTGGTGGGATAAGTCAGTGGAAACTATGAAGCTCGGGAGGACAGTATGGCCAAGTATCTCGAAAAGGTAAAAGAGATCATTCCTGCCTTTGGCAGCTTTGACATCAAGCAGATTCTAAGAGCAGAAAATACCAGGGCCGATCTTCTCTCCAAGTTGGCTACACTGGCTCCGACTGAACTACCCAAGGAAGTCCTCTTCGAAGTTCTGAAATATCCAATTACGGAAGAACCATAGCTTGTAATGGAGATCAGCCATGTACCCAGCTGGATTGACCCACTGGTTGCATACCTCAAAGACAGGATTCTTCCTCATGATGCAAAAGAAGCTCGGAAGCTTAGAAACCAGACCTCCCAATATATCCTTTATGAGGGCAACCTGTACAAGAGATCGTACTCTTTGCCCCTCCAGAAATATCTCCGGCCTTCTGAAGCCGACTTTGCCTTATGGGAGGTATATGAAGGAGTCTATGGAAGTCACCTGAGGGTCAGATCTTTATCCCACAAACTGCTCCGACAAGGTTATTACTGGCCTACAATGTACCACGACTCCATTGAATATGTCAGAAAGTGTGATCGGTGTCAGAGATATGCAAATATCCAAAGACAGCCCGCCTCCGAACTTACACCTTTGAGTGCCCCATGGCTGTTTGCACAATGGGGGATGGATATCCTTGGACCTTTTTCCATGACGTCCGGACAGCGGAAGTTCCTCCTGGTGGCAATTGACTACTTTATCAAGTGGGTCGAAGCCAAACTTTTGACAAAAATCACAGAAGCTAAAGTGCAGGACTTCGTATGGAAGTCAATCATTTGTAGGTTCGGCTTATCCAGAACTCTCATTACTGATAATGGGCTACAATTTGCTGGAGCAAGATTTGCTGAATTTTATGAGGACTCAAACATCTCCCATAACTTCACGTCAGTAGCCCATCCGCAGGCAAACGATGAAGCCGAGGTGACCAACAGGACTCTGTTGCAAGGAATCAAGGCGAGACTTGAAAAAGCAAAGAAAATTTGGGCAGACGAGCTTTATCATGTGTTATGGGCATACCGAACTATCCAAAGACTGCCTACGGGAGAGACCCCCTTTGCCTTGGCCTTCGAAACGAAGCCGTTATCCCGATTGAACTCAAGCTTCTGTCGGCGCGAGTCATGGCATTCGACGAGCAGTGCAACTCATAGGATCTCAAGGCCAACCTCGACTTGTTAGAAGAAAAATGAGAGACAGCTTAAGATCGAATGGCTGCCTACAAGTAGAAAGTAGTCCGCTGCTACAACTCTCGGGTCAAGAGCAAAGCCTTCAGAGCGGGAGACTTAGTACTTCGGCGAGCCGCTGTTTCACAACCTCAGAACCAAGAAAAATTTGCCCCAAATTGGGAAGGCCCGTATGAACTCAGGAAGATAGTCTAGCCCGAAACATACTATCTAAAAGAGCTCGGAGGAGCGGACCTTCCGCGATCATGGAATTCAAAAAATCTATGAATATATTACCAATAACTTTATCTTAAATAAAAGTTTCATATTCACATATCTTTTCTTTTGGCATGAGCTTATAACGACAGGGAGTAGCTCCTTCAGACAATCGAAACTAAGCATGTTAGGAACAGAAGGACCTCGTCCTAACATGAGCAAAGTTGAAGATCCGATTATTAAGAGATCGGATGGGGGGAATGGCCCTCGCAATGGCTCTTATGCACCCCCACAGCCATGTTAGGAACAGAAGGAGGACCTCATCCTAATATGAGCAAAGTCAAAGATCCAGTTATTAAGAGATCGGATGGGGAGAGAGGCCCTCGCAACGGCCCTTATGCGCCCCCACAGTCATGTTAGGAACAGAAGGAGGACCTCGTCCTAACATGAGCAAAGTCGAAGACCTAATTATTAAGAGATTGGATGGAGGGAGAGGCCCTCGCAACGGCCCTTATGTGCCCCCATAGCCATGTTAGGAACAGGAGGAGGACCTCGTCTTAACATGAGCAAAGTCGAAGACTCAGTTATTAAGAGACCGGATGGGGGGAGAGGCCCTCGTAACGACCCTTATGCGCCCCCACAGCCATGTTAGGAACAGGAAGAGGACTTCGTCCTAACATGAGCAAAGTCGAAGACCCGGTTATTAAGAGACCGGATGGGGGGAGAGGCCCTCACAACGGCCCTTATACGCCCCCACAGCTATGTTAGGAATAGGAGGAGGACCTCATCCTAACATGAGCAAAGTCGAAGACCCGATTATTAAGAGACTGGATGGAGAAAGAGACCCTCACAACGGCCCTTATGCGCCCCCACAGCCATGTTAGGAACAGAAGGAGGACCTCATCCTAACATGAGCAAAGTCAAAGATCCGATTATTAAGAGATCAGATGAGGGGAGAGGCCCTCGCAACGGCCCTTATACGCCCCCACAGCCATGTTAGGAACAGGAGGAGGATCTCATCCTAACAAGAGCAAAGTCAAAGATCCGGTTATTAAGAGATCGGATGGGGGGAGAGGCTCTTGCAACGGCTCTTATGCATCCCCATAGCCATATTAGGAACAGGAGGAGGACCTTGTCCTAACATGAGCAAAGTTGAAGACCCGATTATTAAAAGATCAGATGGGGGGAGAGGCCCTCGCAACGGTCCTTATGCGCCCCCACAGTCATGTTAGGAATAGGAGGAGAACCTCGTCCTAACATGAGCAAAATCAAAGATCCAGTTATTAAGAGATCGGAGGGGGGAGAGGCCCTCGCAACGGTCCTTATATGCCCCCACAGTCCTGTTAGGAACAGGAGAAAAATCTCATCCTAACGTGAGCTGAAATTGACTATGTCAAAAATAGGAGGAGAATCTCGTCCTGACACAAACGAAGACCTGATTGTTTAAGACCGGATGAGAGGAAAAGCCTCCTCAACGGCTCCTTTACACCCCTACAATCCCGTTAGCATTAGAGGAAAACCCTCGCCCAAACATAAAAAAAAAGAAAATTAGAGAAAAAGAAAAAGCGACGAGCTACGCTAGAGATGAGGAGAAAAATGAACTATATCTAAGACACAAAGGACCTCATCTCAACGAGAAAGAAAACTCTTGTCAAAAATCCTCAGTCCCTAAGGGGGAACCCAACACTAGCAGGAGAAAATAGACTTCCTCAAAGTAACGAGAAGTTCGAACTCCAAGCTCGAACACTGAGAGAAAGTGTTAAATTCGAATAACCTCAAAAAGACCTTCGATCATGAACAAAAAAGATGAATCAACACGGTGATGATCAGGAACCTTCAAATAATGTCGACATCGATTAAGGCAAAAGATAAGAGAAGCTCGGTAAATGACAACTCAGAGTAAGGATAGATAAGGTAATGAGAAAATTTCTTTTCATTTCATTAGTAAAGAGAGCATTACAAAACCCTTTGAAGGCAAAAAAAAAATAACAAGAAAAGAAAAAGAATACATGGAACAAAAAGTAAAAGAAGCTCTAAGGAAGCTCGGCTTCTTCTGACTTCGAACTCTCGGTTCCAGCCGCTATTAGGGATTGCTTTTAGTTCTCAACTTCTTCTTTCAGTTTCTTCTTTCTTAGTAGCATCTCCCGATACATTTGGTGAAACCGTCGGCTTTCGCCCTCCGATTCTCGAAGCCTCTTCCTCAGAACTTCGGACTCCGCTTCTGCATCCTTGACCGCCTGCTGCTCATAAGTCAGCTAAACTTTCAGCCACTGTAGTTCGGCCTTCTCCTTCCCAAAGGCTACGGATAGTTCTTCCATGATCCCCCTCAAGGATCGGAGCTCGTTGGAGCCTTGAACCAAAATGGCCTGAGCTCTTTCGGACAACTGCTTCTGAAGGCGAGCAATCTCGTCGGTCGCCATCTTAAGCCTCCTTCTGTAGTTGTCTATTTGTCCGCACCAGCCGACTCGATAAGTGTTGTAATTCATCTCGACATCCTATAGCTGCTTCTGAAAGTCGGAGAATTTCTTCGACCAATCCCGATCGTGATCAGCCCGAGTTGGAGGCCAGGACGAGCTCCCTTCCAATTGGTCGATCTTCTCCCGTGCGGCCGCCAACTCGACCTTGAGGGAGCTGATCTTGGAGGCCTGAGTCCAAGATCGATCGCTGGTGCATTTTTGGAGTTCCCAAAGCTCCTTCTCGAAGTTGGCCTTCTTCCGACTGTAGTCCATGAAGTCCTTTCTGTGGAGGTTCCGAAGGGGAGTAACCTCCACGATGGCTTCCGAATGGCTCTTCTTCAACCTGTGAAGTTCGTTATCCATCTTCTTTGATTTCTTCGTTAGGTGACGAACTTCTCTTCTCAGATCTCGGTTCATAGACTTCAAAGGAATCCCCTGCGGTAGGAAAAGAGCTTCGGTAGGGCACTATTATCGGGAAACAAGAGCGTCACAACGCAAATCATTGTAAAAAAAAAGAAAAAGAAAGTAGAAGAAGAAAAAGCAGCTCTCTATAAAGAGGAATCCGATTTCATCGATTAAATAATTCTTAAGTATAATGAAAAAAAAATTGTAACAAAGAAAAAGTATAAAATTAGAGGTCTCGAATCTCTGGAGCAGAAGTGGAGGAGCTCGATGCCCCCGGAAGGTCGGTCACAGCAGCTGCGGCAGTTGAAGAGGTCCCGACGGGAGGGAGACCGGCAGCAGCTTCGGAAGGTCCAGCTTCATCGTCGGATGCTTCATCCAGAAAGCTGAGGTCGAGTTCGAGAAACATTCCGACCATCTTCTCCTGGAAAAGCTCGAAGCCTTTGATAAAGGCGGCCTGACCGAACTTGATATTCAGATCCCTCATCTCGAAGGAGGTCTTGAACTCCTCCATTGCTTGGACCCTTACCTCCGAGACTAGGGTCGGGATCTGCTCCTTCAGCTTGGAGACCTCGGCCTCTGCCTTCCTTCTTTCCTCCTCCAAAGTAGCCTTCAGATCTGTCGAAGTTTGTTCCTCCTTCTGGAGCACCTCTTGGAGACTCGTGACTTTGACGACCTTCTCCTTGAGATAGGCAGCCTCAGCCTGGCGATCTTCCTCCACCTGGACTGCTTCTTTGCATTTTTCATCGCCTCGATGTTGGCGATGAGCTGGTGTCCAATCTGCAAAAGTGGCCAGAAAGTCAATATGAAAGCTAAGGAATGAACTAAGTGAAGAAGCGAAAGGAAGAAAAAAAAATAAATCAGACTACCTCAAGAAAGGACCCCAGAGAGTCCCAAACCCACTGTTCAGGATCGGCATAGACGATCCTGTGGACGATCTCGGGCAAAACACACCCATCGACCAACCTTTTTATTAAATCCCTGTTGTTGAAGGGGTTCTCCCCCGAATCCTCTTTGGAGCCATTGGATCTTTCAATGGCAGCCCTGCTACTGCTGATCTTGAGGGCCACCGTCTTCTTCCTTCTCTTCCTTTCGGCCCCCGGTGCCTCCTCGGGACAAGACTCTAGAGCAGGAACCTTGGTCAGAGGGCTTCTTGAAGAAGCTCGGGAGACTGCGGGCTCAATGTTGGAGGGGGTATCACCGATAATGGCCGTCTGGGCGAGCATGGCCGAGCTTGTCTCCTCTACCCTCGCCTTCTTCGCCGACCCAGAAGTTGCGGCGCTTTTCCTCTTGTAGGCCTTGAGACCCTTGGCTAGTATCTGAGCTGCATCTGCATCCATGTCTGCAATGAAAAAAGATCGACACAGCTTAGAAATAGAATAAGAGAAAGAGGAAGCCGCGAATGACTTGAGAAAGAAAAAATACCGACAGGGTTGAGAGGGCTCAAGCCGACATTGAATAAAAGTTGCTCCTTAAGAAGGTCGAAGAGGAGAGGAGCTGGATAAGTTTTAAGTTTATTGGAGGCTTCAAGATTGTCCTTTCCCAGGCTAGAAGACCGGCAGACGGAGTCCCTCAGGGAGCCCCAGGGGGGCAACCCCAGCTTCAGGGTCGGACATCGGACGTAAAAGTACCTCTCCTTCTAGTTGTGGATAGAAGAGGGGGCACCTTTCAGCAACCCTTTCTACCGAACTGGGGGGAGAAGTACCACCAGTTTTTTGCCGAAGGGTGACGCTTAAAGGTATAAAAGTTTCTAAACAAGGGAAGAGTTGGCCGGACTTCAGCTAAATGACAGAGGAAAAGAAATTCTATCATAAATCTAAAGGAGTTCGGTGCTACAAAAACTAGAGAAATGTTTAAAAAGCGAAAAAGAGCAACAACAAAAGGTGGGAGTGGAAGTCGAAGCCCGATGTAGAAAGCTTCCTGGTATAAACAAAAGCGGCCAGGGGGAGGGGCGCCAGCCCGGTCAGTTGGCCCGGGAAGCTCAAGCTCATACTCCGGAGGAACCCCGTACTGAATCCTAATCAGCAAGAGTTCATCCGAGGTTAAAAAGCTAGGAATGATGTCTGGTACAAAGATCGGACGAGGTCCGATCCTAAGTACGGGTTCATCTACAATACTAGGATTTTGGGGGGCTGGAGCTGACGAACTTCTAGAACTGCTAGAGGAGGAAGTGTTGGAGGATATTTTGAATCAAATGAAAACCCCAAAAAATCTTGAAAAAATTGAGAAAAATAGGAAACAAGATGCTCGCGAAGAAACTGAACGGACAGAATACAGAGGAGGAAAAATGGAAGAACAGCAAGAAAAAGAAGGGTTCCAGAACTAACCTAGGCTGGTCCGAGAGGTGCGAGAGGGCAGCGAAGGCGATGGAGGTCGACCTGAAGGGTGCCTAAGATCGAGTGGGATGCTGGAGGAGGATGAAGCTCTCGGGGAAGAAGAGGGGATCGAAGAAAAATCTCAAGCAAGGTGAAACCCCTGAAGGAGGGGGACGGGTTTAAATAGACCTCAGGGTCCGATGTAATAATGATTGCAGATCTCCTTTGGCCAATCTACAACCACCGCATGTCCTACTCGTCGTGGCAGACGGCTGACGACTGATAGAATCATTATCGCACTGTACCTGGGGTGATGCTCCAGCAAGAATTCTGAAAAAGTCTTTTTGGATCACCTCGATTTGAAAAGACTCCAGCACCGGCGCGCCAAACGCCAGAATATCTGAAAACAATCAAGTACGAAAATCAAGGGAGGCAACTTTGGCTGTAAAAATTTCTCTGTACTTCCTTCATTCGAAATTCAAACTCGAAAGTGGGGAGACTAGTGTTGGGTATAAAATAACCCCAACCGAAGTTCGTAAGAGGCCAACCCTCCCAGGACTCTTCCGGCTTCCGACCTTGTGCGGCGTCTTTCTGAACTCCCCCGACCGTCCAAGATTTCACAGTACCATCCAGACTCCTCCAGCAGTCGACCTGCCACAGTGTCCTCTAGATTCCTTCAACGGACGAACTCCTATCATACTCTTCAAACTTCTCCAATAATGAGCTCCTTCAGTTGTCTATCGGACTACTCCAAATACTCTCTGGGCTTCACTATCAGCCGATTTTCTACAGTGATCGACTACTCTCCGAATCTCTTCCAGACTTCCTCCTGTCACGATCGACTTTACTCCGAGCTTCTTTCGGGCTTCGTCAATATCCGGACTTCTCCAGCAGTAGGACTTCTATAGTAACCAGATCCCATCCAAGTTTCTACAGTGGTCGACTGCCTTCCGAATTTTACCCGAACTTCTACAGTAAGCGAATTCCGTCCGAACTTCTATTGCAAGAGGACTCCATCCGGACTTCCACGACAATCGATCTCCATCTGAGCTTCTACAATAAGCGATCTCCATCCGGACTTCTACGGCAATCGGTCTCCATCCGAGCTTCTACAGTAAGCGGCCTCCTTCCGGACTCCTACAAGAACCGGACTCCGTCCGAACTTCTACAACAAAATTGGATTCCAAACAAACTTCTACAACGAACGGGCTCCATCTCAGTTACAACTAAGTAGTGCTAGATGCCAAGGAAGGAGTTTGAATCTTCTATGGTCTCCACTATTATGACCTCCCAGTGATCGGCCCATGTGGTGGTGGTCATGGACCACAAGACAGAAAAGAAGCCATTGCATGATCCTTATTGGGATATACCGACTGACCCCCGTACGCCGACTTATCCTCGGATCGGTTCGACCGACGTCTGATTCTACCCACCGACAGACAGATGACTCCGACAATGACTGCCGACAATATCCGATCGAAGGTATGCCGGCCAAACAGACCAATACTATTTCCAAAAGGCCGAACGGTCGAACCCATATCACTGACTCACTATCGGGGGTGGCAGCCGACGTCTGACTCCACAAGGCATCAGATCAGCCGATGGTGTTTTCGAGTCATCACTCGACGTCCCGACAGTCGAATACCGACATATAGTCGGCCAGTCCATCCAAACACCGTACAATCGCTATGGACTGTTGTCCTATCAAGGACATGCTGTGCGACCATCCTGGGGTATTGTCCTGCCAAGGACATGGGTTAATTCTGATGATCTGACAACCCACGCCGATTTGACAGCCTCCAATGATTTGACAACTCCCCAGTTGTCTGCACCATTAATGGCAGGATCATACTACATTTTACTATAAAATGGGGTAAGGCAACAGTTTCTTGGGCTTTTCCCAAGCTTTCTCAAGCTCTCGAAAAGCTCTTAAGCTCTAAGCACTATCTCTAAACTCTACTAAAATCTCATTCGAGTGCTTCATTTTTGTTGAAGCAGAGTACTGACTTGAGCATTGGAGGGTCTTGTCGAAGCACCCTCAACTCCGATTTAGACTTTCCTTACAAGTCCCGATGGCGACCGTGATCTCCTCAACTCCAACTTCTCCGGCATCAGTGGAATTCTGCACCAACACCGTCCCCTCTTAATTTTCTACGTGTTACTTTAAATTCTCAATCAGAAATCCTATGTTTTGATGCCAAAATTCATTAAATTTTTTATGGCATGTAGAAGACTAAGAATCCTTCTACTCTAAGTAATTGGATCACCAGAACTTCACTCGGTGAATTTATTTATCATGTGGGAAGTTGAAGCACCAAAGGTTGCTGCCCCTTCATCCCATATGACATCCTCTGGTCTCCTATTTATAGGGGATGACGTGTGGGATGCCAAAGGAGAAGAGAAATGGAGAGAAAGAGAGGACGTGAGGGGATCTCTTTGTGGCATGGGGCTTGCTGGTTGGATTCTCTAGGGACCTTAGGGGAGGTCCTTTTAAATAGGCATGAGGATTGAATCCTATTCAATCTCATAATACAAGTCCTACTTACATTAGGTTTCCTAATAACTTAAGTTATTCAACTTATATTAGGAATCCTATTAAACACCAACTTTTGGAGCCCTTGCACTCAATTATTCACACCCTCTTTTGCACCCAAGGGATACCTCATATAAGATCCATAAGTTCTCTAATCATAAGACATGCCCAACTTGATCCAATCAAGGTGGTGCCCCATAATAACTATCAAAAAAATTAATAAGAGACTTGCACCCTTAATTCATTTGATCCAAAATCTTAGACACCCAATAATTGGAGTCTAATGAATCTAATTTATTTAAGTTATTAGCAGGTAATTTAGTTTGAATTATCTTATCAAATAAGAAATCCAAAAGTAAAAAGAAATTGGGTCCAACCATGTGCTAGCAAGGTTACCTTGAACTCAATCGAGTTTTTTTAAATCTAATTAATACTTCATAAGCTCAATTGCTAATACCAGGCCTAATCCTTTTATTGTATGACCCCATAGATTCAATTCTATCTGGTAGTGAGACATACAATGATCTCTATCAAAGTATTATTGAAACTCTTTTCAATGGGTCGGAACAATTCCACTCATCAAGGACTGTTGATCCAGAATAGCCCCAATTAGCTCTCACAATCCATCAGTGACACCTAGCAGTATGTAGTGACAACTCAGTAAAATTAAAATAAACCTCTAGGTATAGTTAATATGTGATTCAGTTTCTCTATCGTGAGTCCCGACTTGATGGCAGGTCATGGACAAATCATCAAACCTCAACATCAGTCATATGATAAATTTGATTAGCTCAAGTCCAGTTATGATTTTTATGAAAATTTTTTTCCATCAATCACACTACTATGACCATAGATTCTCAGACTTAGCCTCTTAAATCTCATAGAACTACTTCTTTCTATCAAGGTTGATAGATCCCATCTTAATGGACATTCTACTTCTATAGTGGACCAACTGTCACCAATATCCACTACAAAGGCTCATTGAGATTTATGTTTATGTGTCAATTAAACTCCAGCAACCTCACTGCGAGCAGCAGTGCCATCTCAGGTCAAAGAATCAGTCATACCGCTACAGCATCGAGATGATCACTGACGATCGAGTAGAAATCTAAGTGATCTCTCGTATGATCATGCTCAGTACTTGTTGTTCTCTAACAACTACCATACTCATCGTCCAGTATCTCTATACTGTAGACTAGAGACCTATCTATCTTGAAGAAAGTGATCTGTGCGTCAGTCTATCGAGATCGATCACCGTCGTCATGATGATCCTATGACTGAAAGTATTTATGAATTAAATACATATCTCTAATTCTCAACTCTTTGAAAATATGTATCGAAAATTAATTTCATGGATGATTCAAAGACACATCACACTTAAATAAAATATAAATTTATCTTTTTATTGATCAAATCAATGTATTAAGTACAAAATTATGTCCTAGATTTATTATAATATGTCAACCATATTGGCTTCTAGGATATACATCTAACAATCCTCCACTTGAACTAAAGTCAATTGACCACAAATCAAAGTCCCATTTTCTCAAGATGGACTTCCATTTTTGGTTGGCTCAACTGTTTAGTCAGCGGATCTGCCACATTATCCGCAGTCTCTTCTTCGCACCTCGACATATTACTTTTTGAGGTAGTCGCGTATACTATTGCTCTATGTACTTGGACTTCTGATGAGACCTTAGCTCCTTAGCAAGTGCTATGACTTCATTGTTGTTGCAGTAGAGTGGTATGGCATCCGATGTCATAACCCCAAGTTCTGCGATGAACTTCTTAAACCAGAAGCCTTCCTTTGCAGCATCCAAAGCAACAACATACTTAGCTTTTATGGTCGAATCCACTATGATGGGCTGCTTGAAGCTCTTCCAACAAACTGCGCCACCATTGCAAACGAATACATATCCAGACATAGACTTTCTATCATCAAGATCAGATATGAAGTTTGAGTCAGTATAACCCTCGACTCGGAACTCAGAATCTCCTCCAAAGATCAAGAATAAATTCTTAGTCCTTCTTAAGTACTTAAGAATGTTCTTCACAACTATCCAGTGCTCCTTGCCTGGATTCGATTGACACCTACTCGTGACACTCACAGCAAGGACAATATCAGGTCGAGTACATAGCATGGCATACATGAGGCTTCTTATGGCTGAGGTATAAGGAATCCTACTCATGCGCTGCACTTCCTCAGAAGTGGTCGGGGAAAGATTAATACCATGCCTAAGAGGTAAAAGATCTCTTTTGGAGTTATCCATGCTGAACCTCTTTAGCACTTTCTCTATGTATAGCTTTTGTGATAGGCCTAGCATCCATTTAGGTCTATCTCTATAGACCTCTATTCCAAGAATATAGGATACTTCTCCTAGGTCTTTCATGGAGAATTTTTTGGACAACCATTTTTTGATCATGGTCAGCATGAGAATATCATTTCCAATAAAGAAGATGTCATCCACGTACAATACGAGGAATGTTATCACACTCCCACTGACCTTTTTATATACACATGGTTTCTCTTCATTTTTGATGAAATCAAACGATTTGACTATGTCATCAAAATGATAATTCCAACTCTGAGAAACTCTATTCAATAGGTCAGAATAATTCTACTCTAACTCATCAAGGATCGTCGATCTAGAACAATCCTAATAAGCTCTCACAATCCACCAGAGATACCTAGCAGTATGTAGTGGCAACTCAATAGAACTGAAATAAACCTCTAGGTGTAGTTAATGTGTGATTCAGTCTTTCTATCATGAGCTCCGACTTGATGGCAGATAATGAATAAATCGTCAAACCTCAACATCAGTCATATGATAGATTTGATTAGCTCAAGTCCAGTTATGATTTCTATAGAAACTTCTTTCTATCAATCACACTACTGTGACCACAGATTCTCAGACTTAGCCTCTCAAATCCCATAGAACTATTCCTTTCTATCAAGGTTGATAGATCCCATCTTAATACACACCCTAATCCTACAGTGGACCAACTGTCGTCAATATCTACTACAAAGGCTCATTGAGATCTTTGTTTATGTGTCAATTAAACTCCAGTAGCCTCACTGCGAGCAGCAGTGCTATCTCAGGTCAAAGAATCAGTCACACCACTACAGCATCGAGATGATCACTGACGATCAAGTAGAAATCTATGTGATCTCTCGTATGGTCACGTTCAGTACTAATTGTTCTCTAATAACTACCACACCATCATCCAATATTCTATACTATAGACTAGAGACCCATCTATCTTGAAGGAAGTGATCTGTACACCAGTCGATCTAGATCGATCACCATCCTCATGATGATCCTATGACCGGGAGCATTTAGGAATTAAATACATATCTCTAATTTTTAACTCTTTAAAAATATATATCAAAAATTAATATCATGGATGATTTAAAGATACATCACACTTAAATAAAATATAAACTTATCCTTTTATTGATCAAATCAATGTATTAAGTACAAAATTATGTCCTAGATTTATTACAATGTGTCAACTATATTTGCTTTTAGGATATACATCTAACAATCTCTCAACTTGAACTAAAGCCAATTGGCCACAAATCTAAGTCCCATTTTCTCAAGATGGACTTTCATTTTTATTTGGCTCAACTTCTTAGTCAGCGGGTCTACCATGTTATCCGCAGAGTCTACTCTTCGTACCTCGACATATTTTTTTTCGAGATAGTCGCGTATACTGCTACTCTATGTGCTTGGACTTTTGATGAGACCTTGGCTCTTTAGCAAGTGTTTTGGCTCCATTATTATCGCAGTAGAGTAATATGGCATCCGATGTCATAACCTCAAGTTCTGTGATGAACTTCTTAAACCAAAAGCCTTCCTTTGCAGCATCGAAAGTAGCGACATACTTAGCTTTTGTGATCGAATCTACTATGATGGGCTGCTTGAAGCTCTTCTAGCTAACTACGCCACCATTGCAAATGAACACAAATCCAGACGTAGATTTTCTATCATCAGGATCAAATATGAAGTCTGAGTTAGTATATCCCTCGACTCGCAACTCAGAATCTTCTCCAAAGATCAAGAACAAATCCTTAGTCCTTCTTAAGTACTTAAAGATGTTCTTCACAGCTGTTGGTGCAAAAATCCGCCTGCATCGGAGAAGCTGGAGTTGGGGGGGTTGCGGTCACCGTCGGGACCTGCAAAAGAAGTCTAAACCGGAGGTGGGGTTGCTCCAGCAAGACCCTCCGATGCTCAAGTCAGCTCTCTGCCTCAACAAGAATGGAGTGCTCGAACGAAAATTTTAGCAGAGTTTCTAGGTAAAAATGAGAGCTTAGAGAATAACGTATCTGGGGTCTCTTTTTATAGGCGGAGGGGGCAGCAAGCTGATAGCGACATCTGTAACCGTCTGGTAGTGGGCTGCCCAGGGTCAGGCGGAGTTTGTTGCGAAGAGTAGTAAAGTAGACCCGTGGCTATCACCGAAGCGTGCCATGTGGAGTCTGCCGCAGGGAGTGGAGCGGTGTCCGTTGTCGTAACTTGCCCGGGGATGGAAGAATCGCACGGTATCCGTCGCAGGAAGTGGAGCAGTGCTGTGGCCGTTACTGCGGCCTGCCAGGGAGTAATGGAGCTGCGTAGGATCCACCACAGGGAGCAATGGAGCCGCGTAGGATTCGCCGAAGCGAGTGGAGCAGAATCGTGGCCGTTACTACGGCCTGCCAGGGAGTCCAGACTTGTCGACTGAAGTTTGGTTGGAGTCTGTAGCTGGAGAGAGGTGGCTAGCTATCCGTTTGAGAGGAGCTTGAAGTCCGGCTCTCGTAGGATCCTGGATGGAGTCTTCTTTCAGTTGAAGTCAGGGACGAAGTCTGGCTCCCACAGGAGCTCGGACAGAGTCTTCCCGTAGCTGGGGTTGGAGACGAAGTCTGGCTCCCGTAGGAGTTCGGACGAAGTCTACCTGCAATTGGAATTGATAGTGAAGTCCGGCTCCCGTAGGAGTCCAGACGAAGTTTACCTGCAATTAGAGTCAGGGACGAAGTCCGGCTCCCGTGGGAGTCCGGACAAAGTTTACCTACAGCTGGAGTCGTGGGCAGAGTCCGACTACCGTTGGAGCCCGGGCGGAGTCTGCAGGTGAGTCGTGGGTGAGGTCCGGCTCCCGTAGGAGTCCGAGTGAAGCCTTCCAGCAGTTGATGTTGGGGATGAAGTCCGGCTCCCATAGGAGTCCAGACGAAGTCTGCCTATGGCTGGAGTCGGAGACAAGAGCTGGCTCCCGTAAGAGTCCGGACGTCGTGAAGAATCCGATCGGTGCTGGTGGGGTCCTGCTCGTCGACAAAACTTGGGAGTGCGGCGGAGGCTCGGCCGTCTGGGTGTAGGAACCAGATCTAGGGTTTCAGGGTTAGATCTTGAAACTTTTTTCAAGATCATACAGCGGAAGACTAAAATAAATCAAAATTTATTTTTTAAAATCAGAAAATCCTTAGATCTAAGATCCTATTACATGATTATTACATAGCATTAAATCAGAAATTAAAATATATATAAATATAGTATGAACTACATGTTGATCATATCAACACGTTTCTATACTACATCTAATGTATGTATTAAACAATAGATCAGATCTATTACCTTGCAAGTTAGACGTTCTAACCTTGCTGATCTGGGCTTGAGGATGATGTTGCAAGCCGCACACGCGTCCGGCCTCTAGGAGTCGTCCACACGAGCCCACGAATCTCGATCAGAAGTCCTGCTTCAGAAAATCAGCACAGTATGCTAGTACTGCACTGATCCTTCTTTGATGGTTGATCAGGTGCCTCCTTCTTCTTGATTTGGACTCTTCCAAAGATGAAAAGTAGAAGGAGAAGTTTCAGATCTGAGACACTCTCAGGAAACTCAAGATGGAGGGAGAAAAGATATGAAAACAAAAACCCAAGAAGAAGATCCTCTTCTTCTTCACGTTTTTCTCTCTAGACATCCAAACTTGCATCTTTTATATCTCCACGACCCCTAATTTAATCAGATTAAATTAGATTTAAATCTGATTTAATTTTCTAATCAAATTAGAAATTAGATTAACCCAAGTCCTAGTTAAACTAGGACTAGTTTTTCCTTGCACTTGGCTTATCCAATAAACCAATTGGACTTGATCCAATCAAGCTCAAAATAAATCTAATTAAATCATATTTAATTAGACTTAATCTCAGTCCATTGGCTTAATCAAATTAAGCCAATTAGCAATCGAATTGCTAATCGATCCTCCTGCAACACTTGCACTGGATTAAATGTCAATCGTATTGATCATTTAACCCTAGAACGATTCTTAATCGTTGATCAACCATCTGATCGGATCATGAACTCTAATGTGTGTGACCTCATAGGTCCGAACCTAAGCCAGTAGCATAGGAATAAATTTCTATACCAATCGAAGTGACCATCTAGCAATGGTACCCGACGACCGGATAGGTCGAATGTGTAGAATAACATCCTTAGAACCCATGCGGATATAGTTTTCATATAATTCATCCCCTTGACCAAAATGATCATAGGACACCCCAGAGTTCAACTGTAAACTCTGATCAGATTGTCCACATTGTATTTCAAAATATCAAATCCATCTAATGGATTACCCTGGCCAAGGTTTTGCTAAATTGAAATACTGCGACTCATTCTTCTCCAACTCTTGGAGTGGTCAATCCCATCTCGATCACACTCTGACTTCACAAGTACTTGACTGTGCCCAGAAGCCTTCCATCCCTGAATTAGAAATTCAGTTAGTCCAGTACCAAAGCACAGTGAGTTGCTTGCAAGTCACTGAGGCGATCTCAGGTCTAAGGGACACTTATACCTATATCCCATCAGAGATATTCTCGACAGTAGAATACTCTAGAGTTGGTCACGTTCAATGATGATGTACCCTTACATCTCACCTGTATGCCATACCAGTGTCTCCACACTCCTTGGTTAAGAGGACAACCAACCCATATGGCCTACAGCGACCTATGCTCGATAGAAGCTGTCGTCCTTATTAACAGCTTATCATTTGGTCGTGAACAGTTTTAAGGACTAATCGATAAATCCTCTCTTTATCGAACTTAAATAGTCCTAAGAACTTCATCATAACAATGGAGTTCATTAGAAGATGAAAGCTTATGATGAAAATACCAAATATATTTTATTTATTAACAAATCAATTACAATACTTGGTTGCTCAACCGTCAACAGCTTGACGATTGGCTTTTTGGGACATATTTTCCAACAACTCCCACTTATCCTAAAGCCACTCGGCACAGTATCTAATACCCATCTTCGACTTGTGGTTGAACTCCTTTATTGCCAGGGCTTTAGTGAAGGGGTCGGCTAGGTTCTCCTTTCCATCGATCTTCTGAAGGTCGACGTTACCTCGATCCACGATCTCTCAGACCAGGTGGAAGCGGCGTAAGATGTGCTTCATCCGCTGATGTGCTTTGGGTTCCTTCACCTGAGCTATGGCACCAGTGCTGTCACAGTAGAGCAGGACTGGACCATCGAGGGAGGGTGCTACTCCGAGCTCGTTGATGAATTTCTTTAGCCACAAAACTTCCTTCGCGGCATCCAATGCTGCAATGTACTTCATTTCACAAACAGAGTCTACCACAGTATGCTGCCTAGAACTCTTCCAGCAGATGGCTCCACCATTCAGAGTAAAGATATAACCCGACACGCTCCTGTTGTCATCATGGTCAGATTGGAAGCTGGAGTCTGTGAACCCCACAAGTTTCAGGTCTGACTCACCATAAACCAACCATTGGTCTTTAGTATTTCTCAAATACTTAAGGATGGCTTTAACCACTTTCCAGTGATTTTCTTCAGGATCAGATTGGTATCTACTCACTACTCCTAGTGAGTATGCCACATCTGGTCTTGTACATGTCATGGCGTACATGATAGATCCCACGGCTGAAGTATATGGGACTCTACTCATACGCTCTCTCTCTTCAAGAGTTGTCGGACAATCCTTCTTAGAGAGAGAAATTCCATGGCCTATCGGTAGATAGCCCTTCTTGAAATTCTCCATGCTGAACCTCTTCAGCACAGTGTCTATGTACATGGACTGGGATAACCCAAGCATCCTTTTAGATCTATCCCTATAGATCTTCATCCCTAGGATGTAGGATGCTTCACCCAAGTCCTTCATGGAGAACTGTGATGACAACCAAACTTTTATTCCCTGTAGTGCGGGGATGTCATTCTCGATTAAGAGAATGTCATCCACGTACAAGACAAGGAATACCACAACTGGACCATTTGCCCATTTATAGATGCAGGGCTCTTCTCCATTCTTAATGAAGCCATACGTTTTGATCACCTTATCAAAATGCATGTTCCAACTCTGAGAAGCTTGCTTCAATCCATAAATGGATCTCTGAAGCTTGCACACCTTGGACTCATCTGTGGATGTAAACCCCTCAGGTTGTATCATATACACCTCTTCAGTCAGCTCTCCATTCAGGAAAGCTGTCTTTATATCCATCTGCCAGATCTCATAATCCAGATGGGCAGCTATTGCAAGCATTATCCGAATAGATTTGAGCATTGCCACAGGGAAAAATATCTCGTCATAGTCAATACCATAACGTTGACGATATCCCTTGGTAACCAGACGGGCTTTATAGGTCTCTACCTTTTCGTCTGCGCCCCTCTTCCTTTTGAAGACCCATTTACACCCAATGGGTTTAACCCCTTCAGGTGGGTCAACCAATGTCCATACATCGTTGACCTTCATGGACTCCATTTCGGATTTCATGGCTTCAAGCCATTTCTCGGAATCAGGTCTCTGCATAGCATCAATATAGGTGATTGGATCCTCATTATTCTCATCAAGTTTGATGGGATCACCGTCCCAGACCAAGAAACCGTAGTATCTGTCCGGCTGACACGGTACTTTACCGGATCGCCTTAATGGTACAGATATATTGGGCTCCGGATCTGATCTAATCATATCCGACTCAGGTTAACTATTGGTGTCGGTCCTTCTACCTGTTGAACTTCATCAAGTTCAACCTTAGAGGCAACGGTTCCTTCACCAAGGAACTCCTTTTCAAAAAAGATTGCCTTAAGGCTGACGAACACCTTTTGTTCATCAGCATGGTAGAAAAAATATCCTTTTGTCTCTTTTGGGTACCCTATGAATGAGCATTTGTTAGATCTAGATCCAAGTTTGTCTGTGACTAATCGTTTGACATAGGCCGGGCAACCCCAGACCCTAAGGTGTGAAAGTGCTGGCATACGTCCCGTCCATATCTCATATGGAGTTTTAATTATAGACTTACTTGGAATCCTATTTAACAGATAACAGGCCGATTCGAGTGTATATCCCCAGAAGGATATCAGCAAGCTAGCAAAAACCCATCATGGATCGGACCAAAGTCCGATTCCTCCTTTCAAACACACCATTATGCTGTGGTGTTCCTGGAGGAGTCCATTGGGAGAGAATCCCATTCTCTCCCAGATATGTGAGAAACTCACTAGAAAGGTATTCTCCTCCTCGATCAGATCGAAGAGTTTTAATACTCTTCCCAGTTTGTTTTTCTACTTCACTTCGGAATCGTTTGAATATTTCAAATGAATCCGACTTATGTTTCATCAGATAGACATATCTATATTGGGATAGGTCATCCGTGAAAGTTATGAAGTAGAAATATCCACCTCTAGCACTGGTGCTCATGGGCCCGCATACATCAGTATGTACTAGGCCCAAGAGCTCAGTAGCTCTCTTATCTTTTCCAGTAAAAGGTGACTTGGTCATTTTACCAAGAAGACAGGACTCACAGGTTGGAAGTGATTCACAATCACTAACTTCGAGGATTCCCTCTTGAGTCAACCTGTTTATTCTGTTCTTGTTTATATGACCTAGCCTACAGTACCATAAGTAGATATCTGACACACTATCTAATCTAGGGTGCTTGCCAGTAGAATAGACTCTTATCAGGCTTGACCTTTTTGGTCTGGCTCTACACTGATGTCCTAGCCTGAACCTGCACCTTCTTTACTTTCTTCTTCTTGTTCTTCTTCCCTTTCTCAAAAGGTCGAGAACCAGAAGACGAACCTCCCACTGAGTTCACCGACTCCTTGAGGAGTTGGTGATCCTTCTCAAAGTTCTGAAGCAATCTCAGTAACCCGTGGTAGTTCTCTTCAGGCTTTGTCATTCTATAATGAGTGAGGAATGGGAGATAAGACTTGGGCAACGAGTTCAGTATTGCATCTTTCCCAAGCTGCTCATGCAAGGAAAAGCCGAGCCTGCTCAATCGTTCCATCAGCTCGATCATGTACAATACATGATCAGTGACTGAGACACCATCCCGTATTTTGGCGTTGAAGATGGCACAACTAGTCTTGTGCCTCTCTACGTCATCGGGTGTGCCAAAGGCATCCTCCAACACTTGAAGCATGTCCTTTGGCTGAGCCATCTCGAATCTGCGATTGAACTCGTCGCTCATGACAGCCAGCATGATACAGCGCACCATGGTCCGGTCACTGAGACACTTCTGGTAAGTGTCTCTGACTGTTCCACGTGCATTGGCAGCTGGCTCCTCAAGTGCAGGATCCATTATCACATATAGGATCCGTTCATGCTCCAGGACTATCTTCAACTTTCGGTACCAGCTACCAAAGTTGGGTGCCACCAACTTATCATTGTCCAACAATGATCGGAGCGTTAGGGAAGTGGCCATATTTGCACAAAAGAGAACCATAACCTAATTAGTAATTGATTCATTAAACCTAAAGATTTGAACTTTAATCAAAAGGTTTCTCCCACTATTTTATTCGAATTGGTAGCCTCTACCTCCAACTCGAGGAATTACCCTAATTCCTTAGCGGGTACTAGAATCCACTTAGACTGCACACAAGCCCAACTTTGGTTGGTCAACCCATGTACATCTAAGGGTAGGTTCATAACCAATTATTTCTCTAAACAATTTCTAGTAATTTTAATTTTGCCCCAGAAACCTAATCAGTAGGCTTTGGCCTCCACTGTAAGGATCCGGTTAGGTCCAACCATTAACATGATCATACTTGGTGTATCTAACCAATGAATGATTAAGTCCAACTTTGGTTGGCTCACCTAACCACCATTAGAGAGACACTTCCAAGTCATCATATGATGAGTGATAATTCCATTAGTCAACAAGCACCAGGCCTTTGGGTCTGCAATGATTATTGAGTTAATGGACTCATTATCAAACACCTTAATGGGAGGCTATGACTCAGTTATCTCCATAACTTTATCATTTTAAGGACCTAATAATTTTAGAGGATTTAAATAATATAGAGGATGAAGTCAGATGAACTAGCTTATCATGATCCTCCCACTGGCTTCACCAAGTCAGCTTAAGGGAGACCAGGGCTGGTCTAGGAGCACCTAAATCAGTCACACTGATTTACCTAGCTGACATGGGTCAGCTCGAATAGTCAAGTGATCCGATCAAAACATAATTTCACCAAGAGGTCAGGTAAGTTCGATCAGTGGGAGGGTCTGCCAAAGCTTGCCTTAGACACCATCAGAAATGGTCAGGTAAGCGGGCTCCCAATTAAAAACCACCGGTCTGGTTTACCTTAGACACCAACTGGTTTAATTAGTTTCGATTAGATCAACCTAACAGTTCGTGCTAGACCGCTTAGCCAAGAATCAAGTCCATTTGGTTCTCGTTAAAGATATGGACTTGACCAACTACAACTATTGTAATTGATCTAGAGAATCCTTGACCTAATCTAAGACAACAATTGATTAGATTTAGTCAATTCTCTAATTAAGTCCATCTTTAATCTAACCATAGGTTTAACCCAATTAATAGACCTAATTCCCACTAACCCATTAACCCAATATGTTATGATTTGTGTCTTAGGTTCTTCAATTCACAATCCTAGAACCTAATCAAACAACTTCTTAATTCTTAATTAAGTTTTGGGCTGAGGGTTGGGTTCGGCTTTTCAAAAAATAATTTTCATATTTATAAAATAATTTTACAATATGATTCTACCAACCATATTGTATGTTTGATTCATAATCAAGATGTAAGTGAAATAAACATAAAACTACTTTAGATCTAATCTAAACAAGTTCATGTAATTGAAACAATTTCAACTTTAAATAATTTCTTTGCACAAAAATTATTAACAAAGAGATTTTATTTCAGATTTAAACATCTTTTAAATCTAATAAACTATAAATTTAATCTAGATCATATCTAACAAATTTATGATTAAAGATAGATCTACACAAACTAGGACAACCTTTACACTGTAAGGGGTAAACCTTACAGCAGGACAACCTTGCAGTTTGTGATTGATCTAAAATTTTATTTTTAGATTTAATAATTAGATTATAAATTAGATCTAATCTAAAAAATAATCTAAGCATGTACAAATAATCATGTAATAAAGAACCTAGGCTCTGATACCAATTGTAGGAACCAGATCTAGGGTTTCAGGGTTAGATCTTGAAACTTTTTCAAGATCATACAGCGGAAGACTAAAATAAATCAAAATTTATTTTTTAAAATCAGAAAATCTTTAGATCTAAGATCCTATTACATGATTATTACATATCATTAAATCAAAAATTAAAATATATATAAATATAGTATGAACTACATGTTGATCATATCAACATGTTTCTATACTACATCTAATGTATGTATTAAATAATAGATCAGATCTATTACCTTGCAAGTTAGACGTTCTAACCTTGCTGATCTGGGCTTGAGGATGATGTTGCAAGCCACACACGCGTCTGGCCTCTAGGAGTCATCCACACGAGCCCACGAATCTCGATCAGAAGTCCTGCTTCAGGAAATCAGCACAGTATGCTAGTACTGCGCTGATCCTTCTTTGATGGTTGATCAGGTACCTCCTTCTTCTTGATTTGGACTCTTCCAAAGATGAAAAGTAGAAGGAGGAGTTTCAGATCTGAGATACTCTCAGAAAACTCAAGATGGAGGGAGGAAAGATATGAAAACAAAAACTCAAGAAGAAGACCCTCTTCTTCTTCACGTTTTTCTCTCTAGACACCCAAACTTACGTCTTTTATATCTCCACGACCCTAAGGTATTTCTCTCAGATTTTTGGATGGTACAAAGGTCTCTTAAATCTCTATCTTCTCCTAAAATTTTATGAAGAAACTCATCTTATATAGAGAGATATGATAGAGTCCTTGTCTAGGTCAAACAACTAGTCAAGGCTTATCCAAACATGGCAAGTTAAGGGATGCCCAACTCTTGAGCACCTCCTTCATATTTTCGTACATGGATCACTAGAAAAGGGTGCACAATGTATATCCTAAAAGTCACAAAATTTTCAAAAAAAATTTGGATAAATTCGGTGCAAAATTGAAAGAGTTTTGGATTTCTAAAACTCTATCTCATAGAATTCAAAATCCAAAATTTTTCCTTTTAGATTTTATCCAAACCACCTTCCATGTAAGAAAGAAGAGAGGAGACCTTTTGTGAACGTGGGAGAAATCTGGGAGAGGGCTTTTGTCGCACAAAATAAGTGGAGATTAGCGTTGAATAAGAGAGAGGGCGTGGAGAAGGATTATGTGGCGCAAGGTGGAATCCTAGTCTTACTAGGATTCTGTCTTATGACTTGTTTTAATTTGGTTTCCCAAACCAAATCAAATCAAAATTAGATCAACCCAATTAAAATAGGTCTTAACCCAATTAAGAATCTAATTTAATCAGATTAAATTAGATTTAAATCTGATTTAATTTTATAATCAAATTAAAAATTAGATTGACCCAAGTCCTAGTTGAACTAGGACTAATTTTTCCTTGCACTTGGCTTATCCAATAAACCAATTGGACTTGATCCAATCAAGCCCAAAATAAATCTAATTAAATCATATTTAATTAGACTTAATCTCAGCCCATTGGCTTAATCAAATTAAGCCAATTAGCAATCGAATTGCTAATCGATCCTCCTGCAATACTTGCACTGGGTTAAATGTCAATCGTATTGATCATTTAACCCTAGAACGATTCTTAATCGTTGATCAACCATCTGATCGGATCATGAACTCTAATGTGTGTGACCTCATAGGTCCGAATCTAAGCCGGTAGCATAGGAATAAATTTCTATACCAATCGAAGTGACCATCTAGCAATGGTACCCGACGATCGGATAGGTCGAATGTGTAGAACAACATCCTTAGAACCCATGCGGATATAGTTTTCATATAATTCATCCCCTTGACCAAAATGATCATAGGACACCCTAGAGTTCAACTATCAACTCTGATCAGGTTGTCCACATTGTATTTCAAAATATCAAATCCATCTAATGGATTATCCTGGTCAAGGTTTTGCTAAATTGAAATACAGCGACTCATTCTTCTCCAACTCTTGGAGTGGTCAATCCCATCTCGATCACACTCTGACTTCGCAAGTACTTGACTGTGCCCAGAAGCCTTCCGTCCCTGAATTAGAAATTCAGTTAGTCCACTACCAAAGCACAGTGAGTTGCTTGCAAGTCACTGAGGCGATCTCAGGTCTAAGGGACACTTATACCTATATCCCATCAGAGATATTCTCGACAGTAGAATACTCTGGAGTTGGTCACGTTCAATGATGATGTACCCTTACATCTCATCTGTATGCCATACCAGTGTCTCCACACTCCTTGGTTAAGAGGACAACCAACCCATATGGCCTACAACGACCTATGCTCGATAGAAGCTGTCGTCCTTATTAACAGCTTATCATTTGGTCGTGAACAGTTTTAAGGACTAATCGATAAATCCTCTCTTTATCGAACTTAAATAGTCCTAAGGACTTCATCATAACAACGGAGTTCATTAGAAGATAAAAGCTTATGATGAAAATGCCAAATATATTTTATTTATTAACAAATCAATTACAATACTTGGTTGTTCAACCATCAACAGCTTGACGATTGGCTTTTTGAGACACATTTCCCAACACTGGGAGGTTTGAAGAGGCGTTGCCGGAGGTCGAAAGTCAGTTGGATCCCCGGAGGGTTACTCCCATCGCGAACTTCGGCTGGGGGGTATTTTATACCCAACACCAGTCCCCCTACTTTCGAGTTCGAATTTCGAATGAAGGAAGTACAGAAAGATTGTCGCAGCCGAAGTTCTTCCCTCGACGTCCACGCGCGATCATCCTCAGATATGTTGCAATTTAATGCGCGCATGCTGGAGCCTTTTTCCGATTTGGGCGATCCGAAGAGTCTTTTCGAAACTCTCATCGGGACATGATCCCAAGCGTCGTGCCATGAAAGTTTGCGAACGATCAACCCCAGATCGCGGTGAGTGGGACACGCAGGACACGTGGTGGGCACTGGTTGGCCTAAGGACACCTGCCACCATAACTACGCCAGGCCCCGTTGCCTATTTAAGCCCCCACCTTTCCTCTAGGGGCTTCACGACATCCTTCTTTCACCTGAGAGCTTAGTCACTCAGCCACTCCATCGGTGCCCCTTCCGACTCCAAGCGCCTTTCGCGTCGGTCTTTGCCATCTCCGCCGGCTTTCCGCCACTTTCGGTCCCCCGAGTCTCTCCAAGGGGTTCCCCCGTCGGGGCCTCCGCCCCGGAGGCCAATCTCAAGATGATGTCACAGACTAAGGAGAGTGCAAGGAGGAGAGCAGCGGTCTGCAAGTTCTTCGATTGTCAAGCCGCTGCTGAGGGTTCCCGCCGCTTTAACTGGGGCTCATGGGAGAATTCCTTCAACAACATGGGTTTAATAATGGGGACAACTGGTGAAGATGTTCCGCCTGAAAAATTCGGAGTAGCCGAACGGGGCGACACCGGTCAAGGGGGCAGAGCCTTCGTCACAAGCCATGGCGGGATCCTTGATGCCGTCGAGGCCGAGGGACCAGAAGCGGTCGGCGCCGACGGTGGGGCAGCAGAACTTGTTGCGGGGACAGTGGAAGTAGCGCATGCCGACCTTACCAGAACACCCAGGACGGTGGTTGTCATGGAGCACATGGCGGTGGCATATGCCTTCGGCGCCACCGCTGCCTCCGAGGTAATTTCGGTTCTTCTTGAAACAGGTCATCGTCGCCGCTGCCGTTGCCCTTGCTGCCTCCTAGAATCTATCCCATCCATTTTCCCCTAGGGTTGGGATTTCAGAGGTGGAGCGGAACGAGGCGGGGGACGAGAGCTGAGAGGCTTGTCACACGTGCTGGAAAATGCTGTTGGGAAGGATAGAATCGGGAAGAGAAGTCTACAGCTCGAAGTAGCCTCCGGTGCATCCCTTTCGAGTCTTGTAATAATGTTTTCTTTTTCTGGCCCTCTGGGTCTTGTAACGTACATCAAGGAATGAGAAGGAGATTTTGTTACTTCGTTTGCACTTTGCGTCGAATTGTTGTCTGCCGAACTTCCTTTCTTTACCATTGTGGTTGTTGTATTCCCTTCTCTTTACTTCTCTTCTTCTTTCTCTCTTTTCTCTTCTCTTCTCTTTTTTTTTTTTTTTTTTTTTTGACGTCGTCCATAGGTCGCCGGTAGTGTTCATGTCGGCTCGCCTTTCAGTTGTCCTTCTCCTTCAACTAATGGCTCTGTAATGTATATTGGATGAATAATATGAGAAGGGAAGTTTCTGCTATCTCTTATACTCATGTGTTGAATTATTGCTTGCCGAGCTTCTTTTCGGCCTTCGCATCATTTGGAGGTACCTGATTGCCATCGTATCGATTCGTCCTTTTCATCCATGGCCGCAGATTTGTCCGAGGCCACTCAGGTTTGGTGCCCCCCATCAGGGCTCGGGCTCGGAGGTCTGATCTTTCGTCACCCCGAGGAAGTCTCATCTCGGGCTTGCACTGAGAGCTTCCTTGAGAGCTGGGGTCCTTGATAAGAACCCCAATCCTTGCTGAGACGGGGTTCTCTGCGTCTTCGACGCTGTTTGTTTTTCATTCGTCACTGACGTGATCCATCACCTTCCTTTTTAGCCCCTCCTCCCTTTTTCTTTTTCGTTTGGAATTTTTTCTCCGCTCTTGGTGGGGCTACAGGAGTTCGACTCCCGTAAGCGAAGTCAGGGCGAAGTCCGACTCCCGTAGGAGTCCAGACGGAGTCTGCAAGTGAAGTCGTAGGCGAGGTCCGGCTCCTGTAGGAGTTCGGACGAAGTTTACCTGCAATTAGAATCAGGGACGAAGCCCGACTCCCGTAGGAGTCCGGACGAAGTTTACCTGCAGCAGGAGTCATCGGCGGAGTCCGGCTCCCGTAGGAGTCCGGGCGGAGCCTGCAGGTGAAGTCGTGGGTGAGGTCCGGCTCCCGTAGGAGCCCGGGCGGAGCCTGCAGATGAAGTCGTGGGTGAGGTCCGGCTCCCGTAGGAGTCCGGATGGAGTCTGCAGATGAAGTCGTGGGCGAGGTTCGGCTCCCGTAGAAGTCCGGATGGAGTTTACCTGCAATTAGAATCAGGGACGAAGTCCGGCTCCCGTAGGAGTCCGGACAGAGTCCTATTGCGAAGGGGCCGCTGGAGAAGGTCTCCTCCTTTTTCTCTTCTGATCTTGAACGACCAGACTTTAATTGACGAGGTTCTTTCCCTGTTTCTGTCGTAACAGGTTTCAGCTCTGGTTAGGATGAGGTCCTCCTCTTGTCTCTAACACGACCGTAGACGTACATATGGGCATTGCTGGGCCCTTCCCCCCTTTCGGTCTAAAGAGAACCGGGCCTTCGACTCTGCTCGAGTCAGGGTGAGGTTCTCCTCCTGTCCCTAACAGGGTCGTGGGGGTGTATGTGGGCGTTGCAGGGCCTCTCCCTCCATCCGGTCTAGAGAACCGGGCCTTCGACTTTGCTCAAGTTAGGGCGAGATTCACCTCCTGTCCCTAACAGGGCTGTGGGGGTGCATATGGGCGTTGTAGGGCCTCTCCCCCCATCCGGTCTAAAGAGAACCGGGCCTTCGATTTTGCTCAAGTTAGGGTGAGGTTCTCCTCCTGTCCCTAACAGGGCTGTGGGGGCGCATATGGGCGTTGCAGGGCCTCTCCCCCCATCCGGTCTAAAGAGAACTGGGCCTTCGACTTTGCTCAAGTTAGGGCGAGGTTCTCCTCCTGTCCCTAACAGGGCTGTGGGGGCACATATGGGCGTTGCAGGGCCTCTCCCCCCATCCGATCTAAAGAGAACCGGGCCTTCGACTTTGCTCAAGTTAGGGCGAGGTTCTCCTCCTGTCCCTAACAGGACTGTGGGGGCGCATATGGGTGTTGCAGGGCCTGTCCCCCCATCTGATCTAAAGAGGACCGGGCCTTTGACTTTGTCGAGATGAAGTTTCCCTCTTGCTTCTGATACAGTTTGTTTGGGCTGCCCTGTCGATGTAAGATAGTGCCAAAGGGGGGAGACAAGTAGATATACAACTTTTAATTAAAATAAAATTATTGGTAGTACATCCGTAAGTTTTTTGAGCTCCATGGTCGTGGAAGGTCTGTTCCTCCTTGAGGGCCTCCGGTGATGGAGTCGATGGTCCCGATTGGAGGTCGATCTCCGGGCTGCTCCTCCCTCCTTGGCGGTTCAGGTTGCGACAGGGCCCTTGGCCGATCTTCTCTACCCTCAGGCCGACGTCGAATGAACCTGTCAAGTCGACCTCACCGGATGAGCTCCTCGATCTCGTCTCGGAGCTGGATGCATTCCTCCGTGTCGTGGCCGTGATCGCGGTGGTAGAGACAGAACTTGTTGGGGTTGCACTTCCCGGGGTGTGTGTGCATCCTCTCTGACCTAGGGAGCTGCTCCCTGACCTCCATCAGTACCTGGGTCTTCGAGGCATTGAGGGGGGCGTAGTTGCGGAATCTTCCCGGTGGAGAACCCCACCGAACCCCGCAATCCGGACTTCTCTGCCTACGACCTGGGGAGGAGTATGTACACGCTTGTGCCCAGGAGGGGATCGAGAACCCGGTCGAGCTTCTCTCGGCCTTTTTTCGACTGTGGACTTACTCGAGTCTCCCGCCTGCCGCTCTCTCGTAGTCTCCTCATCCTTCATTTTGAAGGCTTTCTCCGCTCGGACGTACCCTTCAGTCCGAGCCAACAAATCAGCAAAATCCCTGGGGTACTTCTTCTCCAGGGAGAACAAAAGGTCATTCTTCTGAAGGCCGCCCTTCAGAGCGGCCATTGCTACCGATTAGTCCAAATTTCGGACCTCCAACGCTGCGACATTGAAATGGTTGATGTAGGCCCGAATGGACTCCCCCTCCTGAAGGAACCAGATCTAGGGTTTCAGGGTTAGATCTTGGAAAAGAGGATTAGATCTTGAAACTTTTTCAAGATCATACAGCGAAAGACTAAAATAAATCAAAATTTATTTTTTAAGATCAGAAAATTCCTAGATCTAAGATCCTATTACATGATTATTACATGGCATTAAATCAGAAATTAAAATATATAAATATAGCATGAACTACATGTTGATCATATCAACATGTTTCTATACTACATCTAATATATGTATTAAACAATAGATCAGATCTATTACCTTGCAAGTTAGACGTTCTAACCTTGCTGAACTGGGCTTGAGGATGATGTTGCAAGCCGCACACGCGTCCGGCCTCTAGGAGTCGTCCACACGAGCCCACGAATCTCGATCAGAAGTCCAGCTTCAGGAAATCAGCACAGTATGCTAGTACTGCGATGATCCTTCTTTGATGGTTGATCAGGTGCCTCCTTCTTCTTGATTTGGACTCTTCCAAAGATGGAAAGTAGAAGGAGGAGTTTCAGATCTGAGACGCTCTCAAGAAACTCAAGATGGAGGGAGGAAAGATATGAAAATAAAAACTCAAGAAGAAGACCCTCTTCTTCTTCACGTTTTTCTCTCTAGACACCCAAACTTGCGTCTTTTATATCTCCACGACCCAAAGGTATTTCTCTCTGATTTTTGGACGACACAAAGGTCTCTCAAATCTCTAATTTCTCCTAAAATTTCACAAAAAAACTCATCTTATATAGAGAGATATGATAGAGTCCTTGTCTAGGTCAAACACCTAGTCAAGGCTTATCCAAACATGGCAAGTTAAGGGACGCCCAACTCTTGAGCACCTCCTTCATATTTTCATGCATGGATCACCAGAAAAGGGTGCACAATGTATACCCTAAAAGCCATGAAAATTTCAAAAAAAATTTGGATAAATTCGGTGCAAAATTGAAAGAGTTTTGGATTTCTAAAACTCTATCTCATAGAATTCGAAATCCAAACTTATTCCTTTTAGATTTGATCCAAACCACCTTCCATGTAAGAAAGAAGAGAGGAGACCTTTTGTGAACATGGGAGAGATCTGAGAGAGGGCTTTTGTCGCACAAAATAAGTGGAGATTGACGTTGAATAAGAGAGAGGGCGTGGAGAAGGCTTATGTGGCGCAAGGTGGAATCCTAGTCTTACTAGGATTCTGTCTTATGACTTGTTTTAATTTGGTTTCCCAAACCAAATCAAATCAAAATTAGATCAACCTAATTAAAATAGGTCTTAACCCAATTAAGAACCTAATTTAATCAGATTAAATTAGATTTAAATCTTATTTAATTTTCTAATCAAATTAGAAATTAGATTGACCCAAGTCCTAGTTGAACTAGGACTAGTTTTTCCTTGCACTTGGCTTATCCAATAAACCAATTGGACTTGATCCAATCAAGCCCAAAATAAATCTAATTAAATCATATTTAATTAGACTTAATTTCAGCCCATTGGCTTAATCAAATTAAGCCAATTAGCAATCGAATTGCTAATCGATCCTCCTGCAACACTTACACTGGGTTAAATGTCAATCGTATTGATCATTTAACCCTAGAACGATTCTTAATCGTTGATCAACCATCTGATCGGATCATGAACTCTAATGTGTGTGACCTCATAGGTCCGAACCTAAGCCGATAGCATAAGAACAAATTTCTATACCAATCGAAGTGACCATCTAGCAATGGTACTCGACGACCGGATAGGTCGAATGTGTAGAATAACATCCATAGAACCCATGCGGATATAGTTTTCATATAATTCATCCCCTTGACCAAAATGATCATAGGACACCCCAGAGCTCAACTGTCAACTCTGATCAGGTTGTCCACATTGTATTTCAAAATATCAAATCCATCTGATGGATTACCCTGGCCAAGGTTTTGCTAAATTGAAATACAGCGACTCATTCTTCTCCAACTCTTGGAGTGGTCAATCCCATCTCGATCACACTCTGACTTCGCAAGTACTTGACTGTGCCCAGAAGCCTTCCGTCCCTGAATTAGAAATTCAGTTAGTCCAGTACCAAACACAGTGAGTTGCTTGCAAGTCACTGAGGCGATCTCAGGTCTAAGGGACACTTATACCTATATCCCATCAGAGATATTCTCGATAGTAGAATACTCTGGAGTTGGTCACGTTCAATGATGATGTACCCTTACATCTCACCTGTATGCCATACCAGTGTCTCCACACTCCTTGGTTAAGAGGACAACCAACCTATATGGCCTATAGCGACCTATGCTCGATAGAAGCTGTCGTCCTTATTAACAGCCTATCATTTGGTCGTGAACAGTTTTAAGGACTAATCGATAAATCCTCTCTTTATCGAACCTAAATAGTCCTAAGGACTTCATCATAACAACGGAGTTCATTAGAAGATGAAAGCTTATGATGAAGATGCCAAATATATTTTATTTATTAACAAATCAATTACAATACTTGGTTGCTCAACCGTCAACAGCTTGACGATTGACTTTTTGGGACACATTTCCCAACAACTCCCACTTGTCCTAAAGCCACTCGGCACAGTATCTAATACCCATCTTCGACTTGTGGTTGTCGAACTCCTTTATTGCCAGTGCTTTAGTGAAGGGGTCGGTTAGGTTCTCCTTTCCGTCGATCTTCTGAAGGTCGACGTCACCTCGATCCACGATCTCTCGGATCAGGTGGAAGCGGCGCAAGATGTGCTTCGTCCGCTAATGTGCTTTGGGTTCCTTCACCTGAGCTATGGCACCAGTGCTGTCGTAGTAGAGCAGGACTGGACCATCGAGGGAGGGTGCTACTCCGAGCTCGTTGATGAATTTCCTCAGCCACATAGCTTCTTTCGCGGCATCTGATGCTGCGATATACTCTGCTTCACAAACAGAGTCTGCCACAGTATGCTGCTTGGAACTCTTCCAGCAGATGGCTCCACCATTCAGAGTAAAGATATAACCCGACACGCTCCTGCTATCATCATGGTCAGATTGGAAGCTGGAGTCTGTGAACCCCATAAGTTTCAGATCTGACTTGCCATAAACCAACCATTGGTCCTTAGTATTTCTCAAATACTTAAGGATGGCTTTAACCACTTTTCATTGATTTTCTCCAGGATCAGATTGGTATCTACTCACTACTCCTAGTGAGTATGCCACATCTGGTCTTGTACATGTCATGGCGTACATGATAGATCCCACGGCTGAGGCATATAGGACTCTACTCATACGCTCTCTCTCTTCAGGAGTTGTCGAACAATCCTTCTTAGAGAGAGAAATTTCATGGCCTATCAGTAGATAGCCCTTCTTGGAATTCTCCATGCTGAACCTCTTCAGCACAGTGTCTATGTACATGAACTGGGATAACCCAAGCATCCTTTTAGATCATCCCTATAGATCTTCATCTCTAGGATGTAGGATGCTTCACCCAAGTCCTTCATGGAGAACTGTGATGACAACCAAACTTTTATTCCCTGTAGTGCGGGGATGTCATTCCCAATTAAGAGAATGTCATCCACGTACAAGACAAGGAATACCACAACTGGACCATTTGCCCATTTATAGATGCAGGGCTCTTCTCCATTCTTAATGAAGCCATACATTTTGATCACCTTATCAAAATGCATGTTCCAACTCCGAGAAGCTTGCTTCAGTCCATAAATGGATCTCTGAAGCTTGCACACCTTGGACTCATCTGTGGATGTAAACCCTTCAGGTTGTATCATATACACCTCTTCAGTCAGCTCTTCATTCAGGAAAGCTGTCTTTACATCCATCTGCCAGATCTCATAATCCAGATGGGCAGCTATTGCAAGCATTATCCGAATAGATTTGAGCATTGCCACAGGGGAAAACATCTCGTCATAGTCAATACCATAACGTTGACGATACCCCTTGGCAACCAGATGGGCTTTATAGGTCTCCACCTTTCCGTCTGCGCCCCTCTTCCTTTTGAAGACCCATTTACACCCAATGGGTTTAACCCCTTCAGGTGGGTCAACCAATGTCCATACATCGTTGACCTTCATGGACTCCATTTCGGATTTCATGGCTTCAAGCCATTTCTCAGAATCAGGTCTCTGCGTAGCATCCATATAGGTGATCGGATCCTCATTATTCTCATCAAGTTCGATGGGATCACCGTTTCGGATCAAGAAACCGTAGTATCTGTCCGGCTGATGCGGTACTCTACCGGACGCCTTAATGGTGCAGGTATATTGGGCTCCGGATGTGATCTAATCATATCCGACTCAGGTTCAGCTATTGGTGTCGGTCCTTCTACCTGTTAAACTTCATCAAGTTCAACCTTAGAGGCAACGGTTCCTTCACCAAGGATTCCTTTTCTAAAAAGATTGCCTTAAGGCTGACGAACACCCTTTGTTCATCAGCATGGTAGAAAAAATATCTTTTTGTCTCTTTGGGATATCCTATGAATGAGCATTTGTCAGACCTAGGTCCAAGATTGTCTGTGACTAATCGTTTGACATAGGCGGCACCCCCAAACCCTAAGGTGTGAAAGTACTGGCTTACGCCCTGTCCATATCTCATATGGAGTCTTAATTACAGACTTACTTGGAATCCTATTTAACAGATAACAGACCGATTCGAGTGCATATCCCCAGAAGGATATCAGCAAGCTAGCAAAAACCCATCATGGATCGGACCATGTCTAATAAAGTTCGATTCCTCCTTTCAAACACACCATTATGCTGTGGTGTTCCTAGAGGAGTCCATTGGGAGAGAATCCCATTCTCTCCTAGATATGTGAGAAACTCACTAGAAAGGTATTCTCCTCCTCGATCAGATCGAAGAGTTTTAATACTCTTCCCAGTTTATTTTTCTACTTCACTTCAGAATCGTTTGAACATTTCAAATGAATCTGACTTATGTTTCATCAGATAGACATATCCATATCGGGATAGGTCATCCGTGAAAGTTATGAAGTAGAAATATCCACCTCTAGCACTGGTGCTCATGGGCCCACATACATCAGTATGTACTAGGCTCAAGAGCTCAGTAGCTCTCTCACCTTTTCCAGTAAAAGGTGACTTGGTCATTTTACCAAGAAGACAGGACTCACAGGTTGGAAGTGATTCACAATCACTAACTTCGAGGATTCCCTCTTGAGTCAACCTGTTTATTCTGTTCTTGTTTATATGACCTAGCGTACAGTGCCATAAGTAGATATCTGACACACTATCTAATCTAGGGTGCTTGCCAGTAAAATAGACTCTTATCAGGCTTGACCTTTTTGGTCTGGCTCTGCACTGATGTCCTAGCCTGAACTTGCACCTTCTTTACTTTCTTCTTCTTGTTCTTCTTCCCTTTCTTAAAAAGTCGAGAACCAGAAGACGAACCTCCCACTAAATTCACCGACTCCTTGTGAAGTTGGTGATCTTCTCAAAGTTCTGAAGCAACCCCAGTAACCCGTGATAGTTCTCTTCAGGCTTTGTCATTCTATAATGAGTGAGGAATGGGAGATAAGACTTGGACAGCGAGTTCAGTATTGCATCTTTCCCAAGCTGCTCATGCAAGAAAAAGTCGAGCTTGCTCAATCATTCCATCAGCTCGATCATGTACAATACATGATCAGTGACAGAGGCACCATCCCGCATTTTGGCGTTGAAGATGGCACAACTAGTCTTGTGCCTCTCCACGTCATCGGGTGTGCCAAAGGTATCCTCCAACACTTGAAGCTTGTCCTTTGGCTGAGCTGTCTCAAATCTATGACTGAACTCGTCGCTCATGATAGCCAGCATGATACAGCGCACCGTGGTCCGATCACTGAGCCACTTCTGGTAAGTGTCTCTGATTGTTCCACGTGCATTGACAGCTGGCTCCTCAGGTGCAGGATCTATTATCACATATAGGATCCGTTCATGCTCCAGGACTATCTTCAACTTTCGGTACCAGCTACCGAAGTTGGGTCCCACCAACTTATCATTGTCCAACAATGATCGGAGCGATAGGGAAGTGGCCATATTTGCACAAAGGAGAACCATAACCTAATTAGTAATTGATTCATTAAACCTAAAGATTTGGACTTTAATCAAAAGGTTTCTCCCACTATTTTATTCGAATTGGTAGCCTCTACCTCCAACTCGAGGAATTACCCTAATTCCTTAGCGGGTACTAGAATCCACTTAGACTGCACACAAGCCCAACTTTGGTTGGTCAACCCATGTACATCTAAGGGTAGGTTCGTAACCAATTATTTCTCTAAATAATTTCTAGTAATTTTAATTTTGCCCCAGAAACCTAATCAGTAGGCTTTGGCCTCCACTGTAAGGATCCGGTTAGGTCCAACCATTAACATGATCATACTTGGTGTATCTAACCAACGAATGATTAAGCCCAACTTTGGTTGGCTCACCTAACCACCATTAGAGAGACACTTCCAAGTCATCATATGATGAGTGATAATTCCATTAGTCAACAAGCACCAGGCCTTTGGGTCTACAATGATTATTGAGTTAATGGACTCATTATCAAACACCTTAATGGGAGGCTATGACTTAGTTATCTCCATAACTTTGTCATTTTAAGGACCTAATATTTTAGAGGATTTAAATAATTTTAGAGGATGAGGTCAGATGAACCAGCTTATCATGATCCTCCCACTGGCTTCACCAAGTCAGCTTAAGGGAGACCAGGGCTGGTCTAGGAGCACCTAAATCAATCACACTGATTTACCTAGCTGACATGGGTCAGCTCGAATAGTCAAGTGATCCGATCAAAACATAATTTCACCAAGAGGCCAGGTAAGTTCGATCAGTGGGAGGGTCTGCCAAAGCTTGCCTTAGACACCATCAGAAATGGCCAGGTAAGCGGGCTCCCAATTAAAAACCACCGGTCTGGTTTACCTTAGACACCAACTGGTTTAATTAGTTTCGATTAGATCAACCTAACAGTTCGTGCTAGACTGCTTAGCCAAGAATCAAGTCCATTTGGTTCTCGTTAAAGACATGGACTTGACCAACTACAACTATTGTAATTGATCTAGAGAATCCTTGACCTAATATAAGACAACAATTGATTAGATTTAGTCAATTCTCTAATTAAGTCCATCTTTAATCTAACCATAGGTCTAACCCAATTAATGGACCTAATTTTCACTAACCCATTAACCCAATGTGTTATGATTTGTGTCTTAGGTTCTTCAATTCACAATCCTAGAACCTAATCAAACAACTTCTTAATTC
>NC_026002.2:70555772-70706300 GCF_000442705.2 Elaeis guineensis
GCAACACTTGCACTGGTTAAATGTCAATCGTATTGATCATTTAACCCTAGAATACGATTCTTAATCGTTGATCAACCGATCGGATCATGAACTCTAATGTGGACCTCATAGGTCCGAACCTAAGCCGATAGCATAAGAACAAATTTCTATACCAATCGAAGTGACCATCTAGCAATGGTACTCCGACGACCGGATAGGTCGAATGTGTAGAATAACATCCATAGAACCCATGCGGATATAGTTTTCATATAATTCATCCCCTTGACCAAAATGATCATAGGACACCCCAGAGCTCAACTGTCAACTCTGATCAGGTTGTCCACATTGTATTTCAAAATATCAAATCCATCTGATGGATTACCCTGGCCAAGGTTTTGCTAAATTGAAATACAGCGACTCATTCTTCTCCAACTCTTGGAGTGGTCAATCCCATCTCGATCACACTCTGACTTCGCAAGTACTTGACTGTGCCCAGAAGCCTTCCGTCCCTGAATTAGAAATTCAGTTAGTCCAGTACCAAACACAGTGAGTTGCTTGCAAGTCACTGAGGCGATCTCAGGTCTAAGGGACACTTATACCTATATCCCATCAGAGATATTCTCGATAGTAGAATACTCTGGAGTTGGTCACGTTCAATGATGATGTACCCTTACATCTCACCTGTATGCCATACCAGTGTCTCCACACTCCTTGGTTAAGAGGACAACCAACCCATATGGCCTATAGCGACCTATGCTCGATAGAAGCTGTCGTCCTTATTAACAGCCTATCATTTGGTCGTGAACAGTTTTAAGGACTAATCGATAAATCCTCTCTTTATCGAACCTAAATAGTCCTAAGGACTTCATCATAACAACGGAGTTCATTAGAAGATGAAAGCTTATGATGAAGATGCCAAATATATTTTATTTATTAACAAATCAATTACAATACTTGGTTGCTCAACCGTCAACAGCTTGACGATTGGCTTTTTGGGACACATTTCCCAACAACTCCCACTTGTCCTAAAGCCACTCGGCACAGTATCTAATACCCATCTTCGACTTGTGGTTGTCGAACTCCTTTATTGCCAGGGCTTTAGTGAAGGGGTCGGTAGGTTCTCCTTTCCGTCGATCTTCTGAAGGTCGACGTCACCTCGATCCACGATCTCTCGGATCAGGTGGAAGCGGCGCAAGATGTGCTTCGTCCGCTAATGTGCTTTGGGTTCCTTCACCTGAGCTATGGCACCAGTGCTGTCGTAGTAGAGCAGGACTGGACCATCGAGGGAGGGTGCTACTCCGAGCTCGTTGATGAATTTCCTCAGCCACATAGCTTCTTCGCGGCATCTGATGCTGCGATATACTCTGCTTCACAAACAGAGTCTGCCACAGTATGCTGCTTGGAACTCTTCCAGCAGATGGCTCCACCATTCAGAGTAAAGATATAACCCGACACGCTCCTGCTATCATCATGGTCAGATTGGAAGCTGGAGTCTGTGAACCCCATAAGTTTCAGATCTGACTTGCCATAAACCAACCATTGGTCCTTAGTATTTCTCAAATACTTAAGGATGGCTTTAACCACTTTCATTGATTTTCTCCAGGATCAGATTGGTATCTACTCACTACTCCTAGTGAGTATGCCACATCTGGTCTTGTACATGTCATGGCGTACATGATAGATCCCACGGCTGAGCATATAGGACTCTACTCATACGCTCTCTCTCTTCAGGAGTTGTCGAACAATCCTTCTTAGAGAGAGAAATTTCATGGCCTATCAGTAGATAGCCCTTCTTGGAATTCTCCATGCTGAACCTCTTCAGCACAGTGTCTATGTACATGAACTGGGATAACCCAAGCATCCTTTTAGATCATCCCTATAGATCTTCATCTCTAGGATGTAGGATGCTTCACCCAAGTCCTTCATGGAGAACTGTGATGACAACCAAACTTTTATTCCCTGTAGTGCGGGGATGTCATTCCCAATTAAGAGAATGTCATCCACGTACAAGACAAGGAATACCACAACTGGACCATTTGCCCATTTATAGATGCAGGGCTCTTCTCCATTCTTAATGAAGCCATACATTTTGATCACCTTATCAAAATGCATGTTCCAACTCCGAGAAGCTTGCTTCAGTCCATAAATGGATCTCTGAAGCTTGCACACCTTGGACTCATCTGTGGATGTAAACCCTTCAGGTTGTATCATATACACCTCTTCAGTCAGCTCTTCATTCAGGAAAGCTGTCTTTACATCCATCTGCCAGATCTCATAATCCAGATGGGCAGCTATTGCAAGCATTATCCGAATAGATTTGAGCATTGCCACAGGGGAAAACATCTCGTCATAGTCAATACCATAACGTTGACGATACCCCTTGGCAACCAGATGGGCTTTATAGGTCTCCACCTTTCCGTCTGCGCCCCTCTTCCTTTTGAAGACCCATTTACACCCAATGGGTTTAACCCCTTCAGGTGGGTCAACCAATGTCCATACATCGTTGACCTTCATGGACTCCATTTCGGATTTCATGGCTTCAAGCCATTTCTCAGAATCAGGTCTCTGCGTAGCATCCATATAGGTGATCGGATCCTCATTATTCTCATCAAGTTCGATGGGATCACCGTTCGGATCAAGAAACCGTAGTATCTGTCCGGCTGATGCGGTACTCTACCGGACGCCTTAATGGTGCAGGTATATTGGGCTCCGGATGTGATCTAATCATATCCGACTCAGGTTCAGCTATTGGTGTCGGTCCTTCTACCTGTTAAACTTCATCAAGTTCAACCTTAGAGGCAACGGTTCCTTCACCAAGGATTCCTTTTCTAAAAAGATTGCCTTAAGGCTGACGAACACCTTTGTTCATCAGCATGGTAGAAAAAATATCTTTTTGTCTCTTTGGGATATCCTATGAATGAGCATTTGTCAGACCTAGGTCCAAGATTGTCTGTGACTAATCGTTTGACATAGGCGGCACCCCCAAACCCTAAGGTGTGAAAGTACTGGCTTACGCCCTGTCCATATCTCATATGGAGTCTTAATTACAGACTTACTTGGAATCCTATTTAACAGATAACAGACCGATTCGAGTGCATATCCCCAGAAGGATATCAGCAAGCTAGCAAAAACCCATCATGGATCGGACCATGTCTAATAAAGTTCGATTCCTCCTTTCAAACACACCATTATGCTGTGGTGTTCCTAGAGGAGTCCATTGGGAGAGAATCCCATTCTCTCCTAGATATGTGAGAAACTCACTAGAAAGGTATTCTCCTCCTCGATCAGATCGAAGAGTTTTAATACTCTTCCCAGTTTATTTTTCTACTTCACTTCAGAATCGTTTGAACATTTCAAATGAATCTGACTTATGTTTCATCAGATAGACATATCCATATCGGGATAGGTCATCCGTGAAAGTTATGAAGTAGAAATATCCACCTCTAGCACTGGTGCTCATGGGCCCACATACATCAGTATGTACTAGGCTCAAGAGCTCAGTAGCTCTCTCACCTTTTCCAGTAAAAGGTGACTTGGTCATTTTACCAAGAAGACAGGACTCACAGGTTGGAAGTGATTCACAATCACTAACTTCGAGGATTCCCTCTTGAGTCAACCTGTTTATTCTGTTCTTGTTTATATGACCTAGCGTACAGTGCCATAAGTAGATATCTGACACACTATCTAATCTAGGGTGCTTGCCAGTAAAATAGACTCTTATCAGGCTTGACCTTTTTGGTCTGGCTCTGCACTGATGTCCTAGCCTGAACTTGCACCTTCTTTACTTTCTTCTTCTTGTTCTTCTTCCCTTTCTTAAAAAGTCGAGAACCAGAAGACGAACCTCCCACTAAATTCACCGACTCCTTGTGAAGTTGGTGATCTTCTCAAAGTTCTGAAGCAACCCCAGTAACCCGTGATAGTTCTCTTCAGGCTTTGTCATTCTATAATGAGTGAGGAATGGGAGATAAGACTTGGACAGCGAGTTCAGTATTGCATCTTTCCCAAGCTGCTCATGCAAGAAAAAGTCGAGCTTGCTCAATCATTCCATCAGCTCGATCATGTACAATACATGATCAGTGACAGAGGCACCATCCCGCATTTTGGCGTTGAAGATGGCACAACTAGTCTTGTGCCTCTCCACGTCATCGGGTGTGCCAAAGGTATCCTCCAACACTTGAAGCTTGTCCTTTGGCTGAGCTGTCTCAAATCTATGACTGAACTCGTCGCTCATGATAGCCAGCATGATACAGCGCACCGTGGTCCGATCACTGAGCCACTTCTGGTAAGTGTCTCTGATTGTTCCACGTGCATTGACAGCTGGCTCCTCAGGTGCAGGATCTATTATCACATATAGGATCCGTTCATGCTCCAGGACTATCTTCAACTTTCGGTACCAGCTACCGAAGTTGGGTCCCACCAACTTATCATTGTCCAACAATGATCGGAGCGATAGGGAAGTGGCCATATTTGCACAAAGGAGAACCATAACCTAATTAGTAATTGATTCATTAAACCTAAAGATTTGGACTTTAATCAAAAGGTTTCTCCCACTATTTTATTCGAATTGGTAGCCTCTACCTCCAACTCGAGGAATTACCCTAATTCCTTAGCGGGTACTAGAATCCACTTAGACTGCACACAAGCCCAACTTTGGTTGGTCAACCCATGTACATCTAAGGGTAGGTTCGTAACCAATTATTTCTCTAAATAATTTCTAGTAATTTTAATTTTGCCCCAGAAACCTAATCAGTAGGCTTTGGCCTCCACTGTAAGGATCCGGTTAGGTCCAACCATTAACATGATCATACTTGGTGTATCTAACCAACGAATGATTAAGCCCAACTTTGGTTGGCTCACCTAACCACCATTAGAGAGACACTTCCAAGTCATCATATGATGAGTGATAATTCCATTAGTCAACAAGCACCAGGCCTTTGGGTCTACAATGATTATTGAGTTAATGGACTCATTATCAAACACCTTAATGGGAGGCTATGACTTAGTTATCTCCATAACTTTGTCATTTTAAGGACCTAATAATTTTAGAGGATTTAAATAATTTAGAGGATGAGGTCAGATGAACCAGCTTATCATGATCCTCCCACTGGCTTCACCAAGTCAGCTTAAGGGAGACCAGGGCTGGTCTAGGAGCACCTAAATCAATCACACTGATTTACCTAGCTGACATGGGTCAGCTCGAATAGTCAAGTGATCCGATCAAAACATAATTTCACCAAGAGGCCAGGTAAGTTCGATCAGTGGGAGGGTCTGCCAAAGCTTGCCTTAGACACCATCAGAAATGGCCAGGTAAGCGGGCTCCCAATTAAAAACCACCGGTCTGGTTTACCTTAGACACCAACTGGTTTAATTAGTTTCGATTAGATCAACCTAACAGTTCGTGCTAGACTGCTTAGCCAAGAATCAAGTCCATTTGGTTCTCGTTAAAGACATGGACTTGACCAACTACAACTATTGTAATTGATCTAGAGAATCCTTGACCTAATATAAGACAACAATTGATTAGATTTAGTCAATTCTCTAATTAAGTCCATCTTTAATCTAACCATAGGTCTAACCCAATTAATGGACCTAATTTCACTAACCCATTAACCCAATGTGTTATGATTTGTGTCTTAGGTTCTTCAATTCACAATCCTAGAACCTAATCAAACAACTTCTTAATTCTTAATTAAATTTTGGGCTGAGGGTTGGGTTCGGCTTTTCAAAAAATAATTTTCATATTTGTAAAATAATTTTACAATAGGATTCTACCAACCATATTGCATGTTTGATTCATAATCAAGATGCAAGTGAAATAAACATGAAACTACTTTAGATCTAATCTAAACAGGTTCATGTAATTGAAACAATTTCAACTTTAAACAATTTCTTTGCACAAAAATTATTAACAAAGAGATTTTATTTCAGATTTAAACATCTTTTAAATCTAATAAATCATAAATTTAATCTAGATCATATCTAATAAATTTATAATTAAAGATAGATCTACACAAACTAGGACAACCTTTGCACTGTAAGGGGTAAACCTTACAGCAGGACAACCTTGCAGTTTGTGATTGATCTAAAATTTTAATTTCAGATTTAATAATCAGATTATAAATTAGATCTAATATAAAAAATAATCTAAACATGTATAAATAATCATGTAATAAAGAACCTAGGCTCTGATACCAATTGTAGGAACCAGATCTAGGGTTTCAGGGTTAGATCTTGAAAAAGAGGGTTAGATCTTGAAACTTTTTCAAGATCATACAGCGGAAGACTAAAATAAATCAAAATTTATTTTTTAAGATCAAAAAATCCCTAGATCTAAGATCCTATTACATGATTATTATATGGCATTAAATCAGAAATTAAAATATATAAATATAGCATGAACTACATGTTGATCATATCAACATGTTTCTATACTACATCTAATGTATGTATTAAACAATAGATCAGATCTATTACCTTGCAAGTTAGACGTTCTAACCTTGCTGATCTGGGCTTGAGGATGATGTTGCAAGCCGCACATACGTCCGGCCTCTAGGAGTCGTCTACACGAGCCCACGAATCTCGATCAGAAGTTCTGCTTCAGGAAATCAGCACAGTATGCTAGTACTGCGATGATCCTTCTTTGATGGTTGATCAGGTGCCTCCTTCTTGATTTGGACTCTTCCAAAGATGGAAAGTAGAAGGAGGAGTTTCAGATCTGAGACGCTCTCAAGAAACTCAAGATGGAGAGAGGAAAGATATGAAAATAAAAACCAAAGAAGAAGACCCTCTTCTTCTTCACATTTTTCTCTCTAGACATCCAAACTTGCGTCTTTTATATCTCCATGACCCGAAGGTATTTCTCTCTGATTTTTGGATGGCACAAAGGTCTCTCAAATCTCTAATTTTTTCTAAAATTTCACAAAGAAACTCATCTTATATAGAGAGATATGATAGAGTCCTTGTCTAGGTCAAACACCTAGTCAAGGCTTATCCAAACATGGCAAGTTAAGGGATGCCCAACTCTTGAGCACCTCCTTCATATTTTCGTGCATGGATCACCAGAAAAGGGTGCACAATGTATACCCTAAAAGCCACGAAAATTTCAAAAAAAAATTGGATAAATTCGATGCAAAATTGAAAGAGTTTTGGATTTCTAAAATTCTATCTCATAGAATTCAAAATCCAAACTTATTCCTTTTAGATTTGATCCAAACCACCTTCCATGTAAGAAAGAAGAGAGGAGACCTTTTGTGAACATGGGAGAGATCTGAGAGAGGGCTTTTGTCGCACAAAATAAGTGGAGATTGGCGTTGAATAAGAGAGAGGGCGTGGAGAAGGCTTATGTGGCGCAAGGTAGAATCCTAGTCTTACTAGGATTCTGTCTTATGACTTGTTTTAATTTGGTTTTCCAAACTAAATCAAATCAAAATTAGATCAACCCAATTAAAATAGGTCTTAACCCAATTAAGAACCTAATTTAATCAGATTAAATTAGATTTAAATCTGATTTAATTTTCTAATCAAATTAGAAATTAGATTGACCCAAGTCCTAGTTGAACTAGGACTAGTTTTTTCTTACACTTGGCTTATCCAATAAACCAATTGGACTTGATCCAATCAAGTCCAAAATAAATCTAATTAAATCATATTTAATTAGACTTAATTTTAGCCCATTGGCTTAATCAAATTAAGCCAATTAGCAATCGAATTGCTAATCGATCCTCCTGCAACACTTGCACTAGGTTAAATGTCAATCGTATTGATCATTTAACCCTAGAACGATTCTTAATCGTTGATCAACCATCTGATCGGATCATGAACTCTAATGTGGTGACCTCATAGGTCCGAACCTAAGCCGATAGCATAGAAACAAATTTCTATACCAATCGAAGTGATCATCTAGCAATTGTACCCGACGACCGGATAGGTCGAATGTGTAGAACAACATCCTTAGAACCCATGCGGATATAGTTTTCATATAATTCATCCCCTTGACCAAAATGATCATAGGACACCCCAGAGCTCAACTGTCAACTCTGATCAGGTTGTCCACATTGTATTTCAAAATATCAAATCCATCTGATGGATTACCCTGGTCAAGGTTTTGCTAAATTGAAATACAGCGACTCATTCTTCTCCAACTCTTGGAGTGGTCAATCCCATCTCGATCACACTCTGACTTCGCAAGTACTTGACTGTGCCCAGAAGCCTTCCGTCCCTGAATTAGAAATTCAGTTAGTCCAGTACCAAAGCACAGTGAGTTGCTTGCAAGTCACTGAGGCGATCTCAGGTCTAAGGGACACTTATACCTATATCCCATCAGAGATATTCTCGACAGTAGAATACTCTGGAGTTGGTCACGTTCAATGATGATGTACCCTTACATCTCACCTGTATGTCATACCAGTGTCTCCACACTCCTTGGTTAAGAGGACAACCAACCCATATGGCCTACAGCGACCTATGCTCGATAGAAGCTGTCGTCCTTATTAACAGCCTATCATTTGGTCGTGAACAGTTTTAAGGACTAATCGATAAATCCTCTCTTTATCGAACCTAAATAGTCCTAAGGACTTCATCATAACAACGGAGTTCATTAGAAGATGAAAGCTTATGATGAAGATGCCAAATATATTTTATTTATTAACAAATCAATTACAATACTTGGTTGCTCAACCGTCAACAGCTTGACGATTGGCTTTTTGGGACACATTTCCCAACACCTCCCTCTGCTTGATATTAATGAGGAACTCTGAACCCTTCTGGGGGTGCCGGCTGCTGACGAAATGGGCCACAAATTGATGGCTCATCTGATCGAAGGAAAAGATGGTACCCGACTTTAGTGCCGAGTACCAGTTTCTCGTCGCTCCCTTCAAGGTGGACGGAAAGGCTCAGCACAGAATGGCGTCGGGTGCGCCATGAAGCAGCATCATCGTCCGAAAGGCCTCCAGATGATCAACTGGGTCCGAAGTCCCGTCGTAGCTTTCAAACTGGGGGAGATTGAAGTTTGGCGGGATCGGTTCCTGCATGATCATTTGAGAAAAGGGAGGGTAAGTGCAAATATCCTCACCATAAGCGGGGGGAGCGTGGCGAAGTTCTTCGATCTGTCGGTTCATCTCCTGGAGTCTCCGGTCTAGAAAATCCTCTCGACTTCGGGTCTCGAGGGTCCTCTGGCAGAATGGGGACAGGGATCTTCCAAGGGTGGAGTCGTGATCCGATTGAGGGCTCTCCACCCTAGGGTTCGTCTTCCCAGGAAAAATGGGGTGGCTGGCCCAAGTGGCCCGCCCCACCGTCGGATTCTGGTGTTCCGGTGACACTCTTTCCAGGCGCACTGATGTCTGCGGCTGCTGCTGCTGCATGGCCTGCACAGCTTCGGTGAGGCCTCTGACCTGCTATGCCAGTAGATCAAATTGCTCCGCACCGACCACCGTTGCCGGAGGAGGAGGAAAAGGCTGGGAAACTGGAGGTGAGGCCGGAGCCTAAGATCTGGCCGCAGAGGCCGTGGATCGCTGTGTGGACGCCTTGCGGGGAGGCATCGGGCAAAGACCAAGTGGAGGAAGGAGTGGAGGGCACCGGAAAAGATGCCCGGGGGCAATCCCGTTGAGCGCTCCTTTAAGAACAAGGGTACTGCGAAGGTTCGCGCCCTTCCTCTAGCGCCAATCCTGTTGGTACAAAAATCTGCCTGCACCGGAGAAGCTGGAGTTGTGGGGGTTGCGGTCGCCGCCGGGACCTGCAAAAGAAGTCTAAACCGGAGGTGGGGTTGCTCCGGCAAGACCCTCCGACGCTCAAGTCAGCTCTCTGCCTCAACAAGAATGGAGTGCTCGAACGAAAATTTTAGCAGAGTTTCTAGGTAAAAATGAGAGCTTAGAGAATAACGTATCTGGGGTCCCCTTTTATAGGTGGAGGGGGCAGCAAGCTGATAGCGACATCTGTAACCGTCTGGTAGTGGGCTGCCCAGGGTCAGGCAGAGTTTGTTGCGAAGAGTAGTGGAGTAGACCCGTGGCTATCACCGAAGCATGCCACGTGGAGTCTGCCGCAGGGAGTGGAGCGGCGTCCGTTGTCGCGACTTACGAGGGGATGGAAGAATCGCACGATATCCATCGTAGGAAGTGGAGCAGTGCTGTGGTCGTTACTGCGGCCTGCCAGGGAGTAATGGAGCCGCGTAGGATCCGCTGCAGAGAGTAATGGAGCCGCGTAGGATTCACCGAAGGGAGTGGAGCAGAATCGTGGCCGTTACTACGGCCTGCCGGGGAGTCCAGACTTGTCGGCTGAAGTTCGGTTGGAGTCTGTAGCTGGAGAGAGGTGGCTAGCTATCCGTTTGAGAGGAGCTTGGAGTCCAGCTCTCGCAGGAGCCCGGACGGAGTCTTCTTTCAGTTGAAGTCGGGGACGAAGTCTGGCTCCCACAGGAGCCCAGACGGAGTCTTCCCGCAGCTGGGGCTGGAGACGAAGTCTGGCTCCTGTAGGAGTTCAGGCGAAGTCTACCTGCAATTGGAATTGGTAGTGAAGTCCGACTTCCGTAAGAGTCCGGATGAAGTTTACCTGCAATTAGAGTCAGGGATGAAGTCCGGCTCCCGTAGGAGTCCGGACGAAGTTTACCTACAGCTGGAGTCGTGGGCGGAGTCCGGCTCCCGTAGGAGCCCGGGCGGAGCCTGCAGGTGAAGTCGTGGGCGAGGTCTGGCTCCCGTAGGAGTCCGGGTGAAGCCTTCCAGCAGTTGATGTTGGGGATGAAGTCCAGCTCCCGTAGGAGTCCGGACGAAGTCTGCCTGTGGCTGGAGTCGGAGATGAGAGCTGGCTCCCGTAGGAGTCCGGACGTCGCGAAGAATCCGATCGGCGCTGGCGGGGTCCTGCTCGTCGATAAAACTTGGGAGTGCGGCGGAGGCTCGACCGTCTGGGAGGTTTGAAGAGGCGTTGCCGGAGGTCGAAAGTCAATTGGATCCCCGGAGGGTCACTCCCATCACGAACTTCGGCTGGGGGGTATTTTATACCCAACAACAGCTATCCAGTGCTTCTCACCTGGATTCGACTGATATCTGCTTGTGACACTTACAGCAAGGGCAATATCAGGTCAAGTACATAGCATGGCATATATGAGGCTTCCTATGGTCGAGGCTTAAGGAATTGTACTCATGTGCTGCACTTCCTCAGATGTGGTCGAACACATCATCTTGGAAAGATTAATACCATACCTAAGAGGTAAAAGACATCTTTTAGAGTTATCCATGCTGAACCTCTTCAGCACTTTCTCTGTGTACAGCTTTTGTGACAGGCCTAGCATCCATTTAGGTCTATCCCTATAGACCTTTATTCCAAGAATATAGAATACTTCCCCTAGGTCTTTCATGGAGAATTTCTTGGACAACCATTTTTTGACCATAGTCAGCATGGGAATATCATTTCCAATAAGGAAGATATCATCCACATACAATACGAAGAATGTTATCACGCTCCCACTGACCCTTTTATGTACACATGATTCCTCTTCATTTTTTATGAAATCAAATGATTTGACTGCCTCATCAAAATAATAATTCCAACTCTGAGAAGCTTTCTTTAATCCGTATATGGACCTTTGCAGTTTGCAGACTCTGTGATCACCATCACCAGATATAAAATCTATAAGCTGCTCCATATAGATATCTTCCTCAAGATATCCATTCAAGAAGGTAATTTTCACATCCATCTATCAGATTTCATAATCATAGTATGCTGCAACAGCAAGCAGAGTGCAGATAGATTTCAGTATAGCTACGGACGAGAAGGTTTCTTGATAGTCAATGCCCTCACGCTGGCTATAACCTTTAGCCACAGGCCTAGCTTTATAGGTTTCTACCTTACCATCGGTACCTATTTTTCTTTTGTAGATCCATTTACTCCCAATGGGTACGATACCCTCAAATAGATCTACTAAGGTTCATACTTGGTTCGAATGCATTGGGTCAATTTCTGACTTCATCGCATCTAACTATTTTTCAAAATCGATGTCAGACATCACCTCATCAAAGGTATTAGGATCATCACCATGATCCCTATCTCCCATAAGAAATATTTTCTTTACTTTCTCTATAAGCATACCTATGTACCTTTTAGGAGGTCAAGAGACCCTACTAAATCTATGAGGTGGTAGAGGAACGTCAACCATTGTCTCATAAATAATGGGTTCCTGAGGATCTATTGCTCTTTGCTTTTCAGAGACCTTCTCTTCAAGCTCAACTAACCTTACACTGCCACCATCTTGGATAAACTATTTTCTAGGAATATAGTGTTCTGACTCACAGTCATATTGTGATCTTGTGGAAAGTAGTAGTATCCGATAGATTCTTTTGGATATCCTATAAAACGAGCTATAATAGATATATCCTCTAACTTATCCGCCATCTGCCTCTTGATATAGACCGGATATCCTTAAGTTTTAAGGTAACTTAGATTTTGATAGAACTCTATTCAACAGGTAAACGACTGTTAATAAGGCATGTCCCCAAAGATATAAGGGTAGATCAGTGAAGCTCATCATGGACCTGACCATATCCAATAGGATCCTATTCCTCCTTTCAGATACCCCGTTGAGCTGAGGTGTTCCGGGAGGAGTTTATTGATAGACTATGCTGTTGTCCTTAAGATATTCCAGATATTTTTGACTAAGATATTCACCTCCTCAATCAGATCGAAGAATCTTAATGGGTTTGTCTATTTGCTTTTCTACTTCATGTCTGAATTCTTTGAACTTTTCAAAAGCCTCAGATTTGTGTTTCATCAAATACACATATCTGTACCTAGACAGATCATCGATAAAGGAAATGAAGTAGGCATAACCATCCCTGACCGACATATCAAATGGCCCATACACATCGGTGTGTACCAGGATAAGTAACTCAGTGGCCCTTTCCCCATGTCCTACAAAAGATAATTTGGTCATTTTTCCTCGAAGGTAAGATTCGCAAGCTAGATACGGCTCTGGGTTAAGAGAGATAAGGATCCTATCTTTTTTCAGTTTGTTTATCCTGTCCTCTCCAATATGGTCTAGTCTATGATGCCACAAGTACTTCTGGTTAATCTCATCTCTGGATTTCTTTTGATATACGACACTCACTATTTGCTCATTTAAGTTCACATTCGCATCAACATGCAAGTAATATAGACTGTCAATTAAAAAGCCTCGTACAACCAATTTATTTTGTAAATAAATGAAACAAAAATTTTTATTAAAATTAATTTTAAAACCTTCCTATGCTAGCACAGACATAGAAATCAAATTCCGACCAGCTACAGGAGCATAATAATAGTCTTTCAAATCTAATCTAAAATCAGACAATAATCGAAGAGAATAAGTGCTAACAGTCTCCGCAGTAACTTTTACTCCATTGCCGATCTGAAGGATCATATCACCTTCCCTCAACCTCCTACTTTCTATCAGACTCTACATTGAGGTACATATATAATCACTCGAGCTGAAGTCTAATACCCAACTAGAAGTAGAAAAAACCATAAGGTTAGATTTAATTACGAGCATACCTTCGGAAGGTTTATTATCATCTTTTTTTATCTTTAGCCTCTTCAGGTATTTTGGACAATTTCTCTTTTAGTGACCTTCAGCATGACAGTAGAAATATTTTTTTTTTGCTTCAGCCTTATTAGGAACTTCTTTCTTTGGCTTGTTCTCTATCTTCTGTTTCTTAGCAGATTTAATCTTCTTCTTCCCAATAGACTTTTTCTTAAAAGAAGTCTGCTCCACAGCGAGAACAATGCCCCTTAAACTCTTCAAGGTTCCTACTGTAGTGACCAACATATTGACCAGTTCAGGTATAGTGCAGTCAGATTTGTTCATATGAAAATTTATAATAAATTGACTATATAAATTTATAAGAGATTGAAGGATCAAATCTATCTGCAATTCCTTTTGCATATAAAGCCCGAACTTTCTAAGCTCCTCAATGTCCTTGATCACTGTCATACAGTGCTCATGGACCGACTTATTGGATTCTGGCCATGCAACGAAAAGTGATTTTCAAAAATTTTAAAATCATACAAATCAATAGCTTTATCAAATAAAACCATCGAGTCAGAATCCAAACCCTAGAATCACCTTGCTGATATCGATAAAACAAAAACAAGCACACAAAAAGGAATAGAATTTTATACTTTCGTCAAAATAAAAAAGTAGCATGTTGGTGTTCTCTACAAGACTCCAAGATAGAAGTTCTCCAATGGTGATCCACACGAAAGTTGGCCAAGGTCCTTTCCAACTGGTACACTGTCACAGCCTTGTCTTCTCAAGAACACTACCGACTTCAAACTTACATCACGATCGCACCAAAGTCCAGTTGCATGGATCTAGCAGATGGTTGGGTGACTCCACCCTGGCTTCATCGGGTGGACTATCAGTAAGAAGTGGAGTGATTGTGTCTCACAATGTTCTCTCTCTCCTTCGATGGGTTGCTATCATTCCTCTAGTGCTAAACTGTTGCATCAAGGCTTTGAAGGATGTTGATGTGGCCAAAGGCAGAGGGTAGTTCGAGTGCCAGGATGCTAAGATGGACATGCAACATAAGTTCACACTTGTTGGGGGTTCTCTAGTGGGGGACCCTTCGATGCTTAAGTCATCCAAAGCTTAAGAACAATAAAAGAGGGAGAGAATAGGCTTATATGCCATACCTCAAGAGTCCCCTCGTTACCTCTTTATAAAGAGGTGGAGTAATAGGCTATTATTTAACTGATAAGCCAAAGCATAATCTGTTAGGCCGTTAAGATAGAAAATCTGAAGATTGTTAGCCATAGATAGTAGCCACATTCTAACGAAGATTCTAGGTGATGGCCTATATGATTGAATAAGTAGATGACTTGAGGTTGGCATATAGTCAAGGTCTAAGTCTGAAATGCCCCCTCAATGTCAGTCATAGGAAATCATCCTGAATGGTCGGTGATATTCCGACCTTGAGGTCGGCTTACGCCTGAACTAAGAGGTCAAATGGGAGCCAATGAGATCATTCGTTCTCGGTTCTCCAGACGATCTTGACGAATCGTTGAGCATAATTGGTAGTGTGTTGATGTCCTCGATAGTTGGTTGAAGATGGCGTCCGGAAATGAAGTCTGATAAAATTGCCTGCTCCCTTATCAGGACATCCAGATGACGTCTATCTTTTAGAATCTACCACAGTGCCTTAGCCAAACCAAAAAGTATATTCGAGAATAAATCTTGAAGACAATAGTTAAGGTGGTATGACCCCATAACAAGTCTAAATATCTGATTTTATTAAAAAACTAAAACAGAAATGAAGGGCATAGAAAAAATTATCAAAAAATTAGCCACTCAAAGATAGATGACACCTGTAAGGTCAGTCGAGAAATTTAGATTTTTTTAAAAAAATATATTCTTTTTTTAAACTTGCAGTTATTTAACCTCCTCTTGAATTTTTAGGTTGCAATTTTTTTACAAAAATTCAAAACTCTTCATTTTTACCTGAATTATTTCCCAATGCCAAACTTGTGCATTATGACTGCCCTCCGGTCCAACGGTTAAAACCAAGGGGGGCAGTGTAAGAGAATTCTTATTCTTCCACACGGCTATTGAATGAAATTGCTGGCAGGCCAAGCAGATAGCAAATCTAATCCACGCTAAAAAACGAATTTCTGACTCAGGTCAGATTCTTATGGTGCTATCAGGATCTGCAAATTTTTTGAACACATCAAGGACCTACAAGTTCACTTGGCAAAAACTATATATTCCAAGGAAAAATGGGAATCATTTATGCATGGTGTCTGGAATACTAGCAAGTAGAACAGTAAGGTTTGCATTTGCACAGAAAAAGAGCAACATAAAGCTACCTATCACCTTTCTGTAGATGTGCTTCCCCTTTCCTCTTCATGGACTCCCCAGCTGAATAACCCTCAGCTCTGGGCATGAGCAATAAAAGCAAAAGACCATCATCTCAGCGACCCAGAGAAAATAATTAACAAAGATGAGATACAACCCTGCAGATGCTCACTAAGATAACTTCTGGCCCTTCTTCCACAACCCGCTGATTCTCCTTAACACATTATTGTTCTTCTTCCTCTGAGATTCATCATCCAGATCATCAGAAAGCGGTGAACTCATCAGCTTCTTATCGACAGAATGGTACTCAAAATCCAAAGAGCCTGTCCTCTCCACCAACCTCTCATTATTGCTGGCTGTAAGCACAGCCATGGCAGCTTCAGCTGCCTTCCGCCACTGGTCGGCTTGCACCCTCAGCCTCCTCAGCTCAGCTTCCATTTCTGATTTCCATACTTTTGCTGCATCCAACTGCTCAGCCACCCTTGCAGCCCTCCTGCTGCTTTTATCCGCCTCCTCGGTAACAAATCCGAGCCTTGTCGTCGCCTCCTTCTCTGCAGCTCTTGCCAACTCAACCTCAGCTATTGCTGCTTCATAAGCTTTATGGCTCTCCATTTCTCTCTTCCTCATCTCAGATTTCAGTTGTTCATTCTCTGCTGCAATGCTCTGCAGTGTTGTCTCCTTATCCATTAGATCTGCCTTCAATTCCCTGATGCTGGCAATTGATTGTTTTAGCTTTAGAGCCAAGTCAGATTCCATTTGGTTTGTTCCTCGCTTTTCTAACTCCTCATGCAGTCTCTTGTTCATATCTGACAAGCTTCGAAGTTCTGCTTCCTTGTCATATAAACTAGCCTTTAATATAATAATCTCAGTTTTTGAATTGTTCACTGCTGATTCTAATTCAGTTTCTCTCACTCTAGAGTCAATCTTCATTTGCTCCATCAATTCATGAGCACGTTGTGTTTGCACAATCCTTTGTATCTGTTCTTCTTGGTACTTCATCTCAGCTGCCTCAAGTGCCGATCTCAATTGTTCCATTTCCAACTCTAGGGAGTTGCACCTGATTTTCTGTGAATCATGGCAATCACCATTATGATGCACCAAAGCTTGGCTACAAGCACGAGAGTGACCTTGCTGCAATTTTCTCACTACTTCTTCAAGCGAATTCACTTGAGCCCTGGACTCCTCTAGTTCAGAAGCCACTAAGCTGAAAGAATCCATAAATTTTGACCCATCACTAAGGAGATTGTCTATAGTCGTTCTAGCTATTTCCAGTTGCTGTTTTGTCTCAGTAACTGTTGCTTTTGCATCACCTTCTGCCTTTTCACTGTCTCTAAGCTGAACTTCTAGGCTTCCGATGATGGATATGGCCTCTTCCATATCTTTTTTTAAGGCTTGGATCTCGGAAATTTCTACTTCAGATTGCCTGGCTTGGGCAGCCTCGGATTTGAGAACCATTTCCAGCTGCAGCTTCAACCTCTGTGTCTCATTCATGGAGGAGGCCAGAGCTGCCGAGTCAACAGAGTGCTGTTCCTGGAAGGCTTCAAGCTCAGACCGCCATGCACGATCCCTTTCCTGAGAGATTTTGCAGAGTTCTTGGAGCCTGGCCTCTTCTGCTGCAGAGAGCTCTACAAGCTGGCGTTGGGAATCTTCAAGTTTCGCAGATACGACCAAGAGCTGCCTCTTGGCCTCTTCGGCTTCCTCTTGGAGCTGGACGAGTTGACATTCCAACTCAGCCACCCTGCTTGGACGCTTCTTCTAGGAATTGAGCACAAAAGAGGGCAATGTTGATCAATAATCTCCAATGTTCTTTGCAACATAAAGATAACAAGCAAGTACCAGACCATGGTATAATTTATCTAAGCAGGAAGGGAATGTAAGTTTCTTTTTTCTCCTCTTCTTTTTATAAGGAGAATATGACAGCAATGTTGATTAAATGGTAAATATTTGCTCCCCAAAAATGATTCAGAATGACCCAGGATTGCTGAAGCAAATCAATTGTACAGAAAAGTGATATTTAACCCAGATCCGGTGGCCAGCATGACCAAAATCCATGTCTTTAAATGCTATTATCCATTCCATGATGAAACACATATATAACAGCTTACAGATGTCTGCCATTATTGATGATCTGATGCATTATGACCGATAACATATATAAAGGCAATGATGGTTGTTACTGATAGCCACAGTTATTTCATATTATAATTTTGTTCACGTTATCTACTTAACAAACATTTATTTAGTACCAAAAAAAACACTTATAATGGCAGTATATTACCCTTAAGCTGCTATAAATATCCAATGGCCAGTCAAATAGAGAATGCTTAAATATTTAAAGAACACGAATTTTGCTTCATAGCAGCTAGTAGAATCTGTTATAATGGTCCTTCATGGCTTTGGGTAGCAATCATGGTCCCCAACCAGCTGCACCATGGCTTTTGGTTGCAACAATGGTCCCCGACCAGCCAATCCTAGATTCAAATGTATGTATGTATGTATGTGTGTGCATTATGTATTTATGTACGTATGTATGTATGTCCATTTTTTAGTCCTAACTGTTTTTGGAAGAGTTGAAACATAATGTCCATTTGAGAACAAGGAAATGAATTAAATGTTATCAAAACTCTGAACATGATACATCTATCAGATATCAAGCTCCTAAACTGCTCATACAAAAGAATCAGGCGACTTTAATGGATATAATACGTACCTCACATACTGGGGTTCTATGTGATCGGCGTTCGATGACCTTAGGACTTCTATCAGTTAAAGTCTTTGTTGGTGGACATGTTGGAGAAGCGGAGTCAGGCTCAGAACTAGCTGCCTTGGGCAGACGATTCGATCTAGGGGTGGCTGGAGATGTCCTCTGAGGACCTTCTAAAGATCCGTTCCTGCTTCAAGATGAGAAAGGAAAATAACAGCAACCAACATTGATCTTCTACATGAACCAGAAATGAACTAGAGAGAAGATTCATGAGAAATGCTGAAGAAAATATGCTTGGGTGTAAGTATTCTAACTTCTAGAAAAAGTTATAAATAACATGAAAGGCAATGACTTCGTCCATTTTCAGTAAGCATTTTTGAAATAAATGACATGGCTTTTTTGTAACTACGGGAGTAAATTATGTCTACCGGGCATAAAATTTGTAATTAAGTGTGGCAACTAAATAACATATTAGGCAGCAAGAATACAAATTACAATTTACTGTACAAGGCTAATCTCTCTTTTCATCAATGTTTAATTATCTGCAAGAATTAAGCAGAAAGTCATCATAGTGATACAATTCAACATGATCTATGAAAATTGAGAATCATTAAAGCATGCTATAGGTTAGAAGCTTGCCAAATTAATCAGGCCATAAAGAAATAAAGTCTTTATGAATGATTCACCCCATATACAAGGCCACTTCTAGACCCATTAGCACCGCAATTGCTGGTCACCATGCACATTTCCATGCTCAAACTAACTAAAAACAATAAAAAGAGGCTTACCCCAATTATAAACCCAAAGTAATAAATTCAATGGATGAGATTTCAAAGATCATTGAACTTGGACTTAATTGGGAGGGAAGAAACAAGACATTTTGATGGAAAAGGACCCACAGCCTCAAGAGCAAGCACAGGAACAAAAAGGGATGAGGGAATCAAAAAAAAAAAAAGATGATTAGTCGAATCCTAGATACAAGAAAAGGCAAAATGGCCATGGCTTGAAGCAGACTTTCTCTAACAAAGGCAAGCAAAGAAGATGTGGTTCCCAATGCATGGGCCATCCCCCCAAGCTCAAAACCAGACAAATCAAAAAAGCCAACATTAGTCACAATCACATGCTGAGGATTTTAACATATAGTGTCTGGAGTGTGAAAGAAAAAAAATAGAAAAGAACAAAAGGTAACCCTTTGTTCTCATCCATAATTGACGAGGCAAAAAGTATTATTTAGATTCCCATTGCCTAACACTTAACATAAATTATTGGAAACCACAAAAAATTAATTTTGAAAAATTGAAAATCCAAGATAAGATCCGACCTTGTTTTGGTTGTCTGCATTTTTTTTAACGTTTTTCTATTGTTCCCACAAGCCTCCTGCAGAGCAAAAGAACAAAGCAGACCTCAGACCGAGAGAGAGAGAGAGAGAGAGGCAAGGGTAGATGCGTTGAATCTTAACATAAGGAAAAAAATGAACCATAGCAAACAGATGAAATCCAAATCTATTGTTTTTAAAGTATTTACTTGCTACTCCAAGCTTTCTTCAACCCTTTCAATAGGTTGAAACACAAGTGAAAAGAATAATAATAATCACCTGAAACGACAGCAATAAAAGTACATATGAAAAGATCGGTTTCTTTTTTTCTTTATTTTTAATCCTGGTCCAGTGCTCATCCTGCAACATATTATAGCACTACAACCGTCAACCGGAACATGAACAAAGGAATCCATAAAGCATCCCATGTTTTCCCTTTACCTGTTGTCAACTACCTTTAAAAAATTATTATTTATTCGTTCGTAAATAATAAAAAAGTCGAAGAGTAGGAAAGATAACCAACTTGCTTTATGAACCATCCCTTCTTGCATACCCAATAAAGGTGGAGAAGGAAAACAAACCATCTACTAAGATATTTAAAATAAGGAAATCCTTATGTATTTGATAAGCAGGGGAAAAAACTAATGGGAACAAAAAGGACTCAATGAGTCAAAATCAGATAAGAGCTCATCATAAGGAGAGCTATCTCATATTATTTCTTTTCGAATGGCAGATCCCCAGAGAGCGCCTCCTGAAAATTTTTTATTTTTCTTTAAAAATAATCACTTCATACCCAGACAAGAAAGAAAAACAGAGGACAAGATAAGCTCTCGATGTTCTGTCCCTCTTTGTTTCTTTCTTTTTGGAAATTATATTCCCTCACTTCCTTTCTTATTTCTGACGCCATTTCACAAGGAAAATAAAAAAAGAATGATAACACGGAGACATCGTTTTAAGACAGAGCAATGGCGAGGAGAAGTGGAGAATAAAGTAACGAAACTCACGCAAATGGATCCTTGAGAGAGTTTCTCCAAAGCTTCTTATTTCTCTCTTTCTTTGGGCTTCCCTTCTTCGTCTTCCACTCTTTCTCCTTTACATGGCTCGCAGGTCCCGAGGCCGCCTCCCGTCCGTCTTCGGAGCAGAGACAGAGAGCCGGGTGTGAAAAGCAAGGGATGCTGCATTTACGCCAGATATAGGACTTGTCCCGGTCTTGAGAAACCAATTGGGGAATCGATAGAGAATCGTATGGAATATGACATCTCTTTCGAGAAAGAAAAAGGGAAACGATCCCGGTTTGCCGCGCGGGAAATGGAATAAGATTAATTTTTGAGAAACAGGACCACAGGTTGCTTGCAGTGGCTAAACAATATTTAGTTAAAAAAAATCGCCACGTTGCTTTCTTCCCTTCCGACGGTAATGCCGCATCGCTATTTCGCAGCAAGAGTGCTAGTCCTACGTGTAGATGACGTGGCTCCTTATGTCTATTAAACTTCCCCAATCACATCCTGCCGAGTTGGAAGGTAACCCAGCGATGAATAGCATTATTCTTGTTTCGAAAGCCTAAAATTGGGGGTTTTGGGTCAAGAAGGCGTATTTATCTGTGCTCCCCTGCCCACGACGGGCGAGAGTATTGCATGCCGCCAGGTGCAAGTGAACAAAACAAATCACAGTGGATAGCGGGCAATCGAGATTTCGTGACATGCAACCAGTAGCGTGGCACGTTATCCACCGTGAAATTTGATGCGTTCCAATTGCACCTGATGCATGCAATATGGAGGCCCACCACGGGGCCCCGGGGTGAGGCAGCTGGTGGGGCCTGAGAGTACGAGCCCATTGTTTGCACGCCCGATGCATGTAAAAATTGAGATCTGGAGCCCAACACCGTCACCCAAACGGCTCCCCAAACAAACAAAAGCTCGCCTATGGGCTCCTCTCTCTCCAGCCAGGGAACAAGGTCTCTGAAACTGAAAGTGACTTTAGCTTTTGGCCGGAGCACGGGTCCTCTACGGTTTGCATCCTATGCAGCACTCAATTGAGATTTTTTTAAAAAATATTTTATTTTAATATTTAGTTTTTAATTTATTTTTTAAAATATAATAGTTTGGATAAGATAGCACAGACGTGATGAAACCGTACGTTGAACATATAGTTTCTATTTGAAACCACATCATTAACATGTAGTTTTAAATGACATGGATAAAAATTTTAAAATTTAAATTTAATTTTAAATTACAACTGAAACCACGTGTTGAATATATTTTTTTAAGTAAAATCGTATCTTGAAGATGTATTTTTTTTTCATTCTCGTGCACATTTTTTTTTCATTTTCGAGGATGCGGGTAAGGGCTTCGTCGAGATCGGAGAGAGGGGGCCATCGGCCTGCGAGGGGCCAATGGTCGGGCGGCGAGGGTGGTGGGGTGCGGCGTCGGGCGGGGGCGGGGGGGGGGGTTTGGGCGCAACGATCAGAAGAGGGTAAAGGGGATTACGAGGTGGGGGGTGTGCTTTTGTATTCATGCGAACGATCGTCGGGGTCCGAGGGGAGGGGAGGGGGGTGGTGGTCGTCCGAAGGCGGGGGTGGATAGTGGGTGCAGAGTAGACAGCGGTAGGGTGGAGCCATGGTGGGTGCGGTGCGAACGATCACGGCGGGTACCTCACGATGGTGGAGCGGCGCGAAAGCTTGGGTGGCATGCAGGAGGGGGTGGGTGCGGGTCGGCTGCCGGCAGAGGAATGCCGAGGATCGACTGGAGGGGTGGGAAGAAGGGAAGGGAGAAACCAGGGAACAAAAAATCAAAAAAAAAAGAAAACAAAAAAAAAAGATAGTGTTGGGTACAAAATACCCCAACAGCCGAAGTTCGCGCCAGGAGCGACCCTCCGGAGATTCTGCCAATTTCCGACCTTCGGCGGCATCTCTCCGAACCTCTCTAGCGGCCGAGCCTCCGCAACATTGCCAAGTTTTGCCAACGGATCAACCCCCACCAGCGTCGACCAGATTCTTCACGGCAGACGGGCTCCTACGGGGGCCGGACATCACCGACTTTGACTGCGTGAGGACTTCGCCCGGACTCCTACGGGAGTCGGACCTCGTCCCCGACTCCGACTGCAGAAAGACTCCGTCCGGACTCCTACGGGAGTCGGACTCCGCCCACGACTTCAATCACAGGTAGACCTCGTCCAGACTCCTACGGGAGCCGGACTTCATCCCCAACTTCACTTGCAGGAAGACTCCGCCCGGACTCCTACGGGAGCCGGACCTCGTCCCCGACTCCGGCTGCAAAAAGACTCCGTCCGGACTCCTACGGGAGCCGGACTCCGTCCACGACTTCAATCACAGGTAGACCTTGTCCGGACTCCTACGGGAGCCAGACTTCGCCCCCAACTTCACTTGCAGGAAGACTCCGCCCGGACTCCTACGGGAGCCGGACCTCGTCCCTGACTCCGGCTGTAGAAAGACTCCATCCAGACTCCTATGGGAGCCGGACTCCGCCCACGGCTTCAATCACAGGAAGACCTCGTCCGGACTCCTATGGAAGCCGGACTTCGCCCCCAACTTCAATTGCAGGAAGACTTTGCCCGGACTCCTACGGGAGCCGGACTTCGCCCCCAACTTCACTTGCAGGAAGACTCCGCCCGGACTCCTACGGGAGCTGGACCTCGTCTCCGACTCTGGCTGCAGAAAGACTCCGTCTGGACTCCTACGGGAGCCAGACTCCGCCCACGACTTCAATCACAGGTAGACCTCGTCCGGACTCCTACGGGAGCCGAACTTCGCCCCCAACTTCACTTGCAGGAAGACTCCGCCCGGACTCCTATGGGAGCCGGACCTCGTCCCCGACTCCGACTGCAGAAAGACTCCGTCCGGACTCCTACGGGAGCCGGACTCTGCCCACGACTTCAATCACAGGTAGACCTCATCCGGACTCCTACGGGAGCCGGACTTTGCCCCCAACTTCACTTGCAGGAAGACTCCGCTCGGACTCCTACGGGAGCCAGACTTTGCCCCCAACTTCACTTACAGGAAGACTCCACCCAGACTCCTACGGGAGCCGGATCTCGTCCCCAACTCCGGCTGCAGAAAGACTCCGTCCGGACTCCTACGGGAGCCGGACTCCGCCCACGACTTCAATCACAGAAAGACTTCGTCCGGACTCCTACGGGAGCCAGACTCCGCCCATGACTTCAATCACAGGTAGACCTCATCCGGACTCCTACGGGAGCCGGACTTCGCCCCCAACTTCACTTGCAGGAAGACTCCGCCCGGACTCCTACGGGAGCCAGACCTCATCCCCGACTCCGGCTGCAGAAAGACTCCGTCCGGACTCCTACGGGAGCCGGACTCCGCCCACGACTTCAATTGCAGGTAGACTTCGTCCGAACTCCCGCAGGAGCTGGACTTCATCTCCGACTTCGATTGCAGGAAGACTTCGTCCGAACTTCCATGGGAGTCGGACTTCGAGCTCCTGTTGCAAGCTACCCACTCCGAGTTACCGCTGCAAACAAACTACTTCAAGTTCCTACCACGAGTGGCCTTGGCCGAGACTCCTCGATAAATGATTCCCATCCGGGCTTCTACGGAGATCGGACTCCAACCAAACTTCGGCCGATAGGCCTGGGCTCCCTGGCAGGCCACAGTAACGGCCACGACTCTGCTCCACCTCCTGCGATGGATTCTGCACGGCTCCATCACTCCCTGGCAGGCCACAGTAACGGCCACGACTCTGCTCCACCTCCTGCGATGGATTCTGCACGGCTCCACCACTCCCCACAACAGGCTCCATGCGGCAGGTCGCAGTAATGGCCGCGAATCTACTCCACTCCCTGCGGCAGATGCTGCGCGGCTCCACTACTCCCTGGCAAGTCGTGACAACGAACGCCGCTCCACTCCCCGCAACTGATTCCACGTGGCGAGCCATGGTGACAGCCACGACTCCACCCCATTACTCTTCATGATAAATTCCTTCTGGCCCCGTGCGGCCCACGACGAGACGGTTACAAACAATCGCTATCAATCCATTGCTCCCTTTGCCTATAAAAAGGGGACCCCAGATACATTATTCTCTAAGCTCTCATTTCTTACCTAAAAACTCTGCTAAAATTTTCGTTCGAGCACTCCATTCTTGTTGAGACAGAGAACTGACTTGAGCGTCGGAGGGTCTTGCCGGAGTAACCCCACCTCCGGTTTAGACTTCTTTTGCAGGTCCCGACGGCGACCGCGACTCCCTCGACTCCAGCTTCTCCGACGTAGGCGGATTTTTGCACCAACAGGATTGGCGCTAGAGGAAGGACGGCGTGTCTTCGCAGTACCCTTGTTCTTCAAGGAGCGCTCAATGGGATCACCTTCGGTCATCTTTTTCGGTGTCCTCTCCTCCTTCCCCCACTAAGTCTTCGCCCGATGCCTCCCCGCAAGGCATCCACGCGATGATCCACGGCCTCCACGGTCAGGTCTCAGGCTCCGACCTCACCTCCAGTTTTCCAGCCTTCTCCTCTTCCTCCGGCAACGGCCGTCGGTGTGGGGCAGTCAGGCAATCGGCCTCTGACGGATTTCGCTAATACCATCTCGGGAGAATCCCGACAGAAAGCAACCAACGTATTCACCGTACCCCCCAAGCAACAAAAGATTGAGGAGTCCATAACCTTAACTGAAGAAGATGCTCGGGGAGTTCAATTCCCTCATAACGACGCGGTTGTAGTTTCCTTGAATATAGCAAATTATGACGTCCGCCGCATTCTTGTCGACAATGAAAGTTCGGCCGATATTTTGTTCTACGATACCTTCTCAAGAATGTCCATCCTTGACGGCCATTTGGGGCCGATTAGCTCCCCTCTAGTAGGGTTTACCGGCGATACTGTCTCGGTGGAGGGAGTGATAACTTTGACTGTAGCTGCGGGTCGATATCTGAGACAATCCAGGGCTCTAGTGAATTTTCTGGTAGTAAAGGCACCGTCAGCCTACAACGCAATCCTCGGCCGACCTGGCCTCAACGCTCTCCGGGCCATCGTGTCAACCTACCATTTGAAGTTGAAATTTCCTACCAACCAGGGGATCGGAGAAGTCAAGGGAGACCAAGCCCTGGCCAGACACTGCTACAACATAGCCTTGCAAAGAAGTGACCAATTCGATCTCTGCCTAGTTGATGGGCTGGATGCCCGCGACGACCTTGCTGAGGAGAGGGGCGGCCCAATCGAAGATCTGGTTTCGATCCCTTTGAACGACGAAAATGCGGAGCATGTGGTGAAGATCGGCTCCAACCTGGGGGAAGAGGTGCGAGCGCATCTCGTCAATTTTCTATGAAAGAATGCTGACGTTTTCGCTTGGGTCCCAGCAGACATACCGGAGATTGACACGGAAGTCATGGAGCACCATCTGGCCGTCGATCCGAAGCATCATCGATGAAAGAAAAAATTCGAGGTCATGCACCAGAGAGGCAGAAAGCGATAGCCGAGGAAGTGGACAAACTCCTGAAAGCCGAATTCATTAGAGAAGTCAATTATCCTGACTGAATTTCCAATGTTGTCCTAGTCAAAAAGGCAAATGGCAAGTGGAGGATGTGTATAGACTTCAAAAAGCTGAATAAAGCCTGCCCAAAGGACAGCTACTCTCTGCCCAAAATTGATCAACTGGTGGATGCGACCTCAGGCCATGAGCTTCTCACCTTCATGGATGCATTCTCCGGCTATAATCAAATCAGGATGGCGCCGGAAGATGAAGAAAAGTCTGCTTTCATTACTAACCATGGCCTTTACTGTTACAAGGTCATGCCATTCGGCCTCAAAAATGCAGGTGCGACCTATCAGTGGCTGGTGAACAAAATCTTCAAAGAGCAGATCGGCCGCAACATGGAGGTCTATGTGGACGACATGCTCGTGAAAAGCAAATCTTCCATGAACCATATTGCCGACCTCGAGGAGACCTTCGACGCCCTCCGAAAATATAAGATGAAGCTGAACCCGACTAAATGTGCTTTCGGAGTGACCTCGGAGAAGTTTCTGGGCTTCATGGTATCGGGGCGCAGGATTGAAGCCAATCCAGAGAAAATTCACGCCATCCAGGAGATGGCCGCCCCGAAATCGGTAAAAGAGGTTCAACGCCTTACAGGGAGGATAGCGGCCCTGAATCGCTTCATGGCGAGGTCGACCGAACGGTGCTTATCCTTCTTTCAAACCCTCAAGCGGTCGAAGAACTTCTATTGGACCCCTGAGTGCCAACAGGCATTCGAAGAGCTAAGAAGCTACCTCGGCTCACCCCCGTTGTTGGTGAAGTTCGAGCCTGGAGAGGAGTTATTTTTATACCTGGTGGTCTCCCCTATGGCCCTCGCCGCAGTCCTTGTTAAGGAAGAGGCTAAAATTCAACAGTCGATCTACTACGTCAGTTGCGCGTTGAGAGACGCCGAAACCAGATATACTAAATTAGAGAAACTAACTTACACCCTGTTGATTACAGCCCGGAGGCTCCGATCCTAATTTCAAGGGCACCCCATAACGTTACTCACCGACTAGCCGATTAAGGCTATTCTGCACCGGGCAGATACCTTCGGGAAGATGGCGAAATGGGCGATCGAGCTCACCGAGTTCGACATCAACTATCGACCCAGACTGACGGTAAAAGCCCAGATATTGGCAGATTTTATAGTAGAGTGCACAATCTCGGAGGAGGCCGAACCGGAACAGGGTGAAATGGATGACCTTGAGCCCCGACCGAACTCTCCTGAAGAAGAAGCCGACCTTCCTAGTTGCTTTTGGGCCCTCTACGTGGATGGGTCTTCCAACATGTCGGGTGCAGGCGCGAGCCTGATCTTGATCAGTCCAGAGGGAATCATCGTGGAGTACGCTCTGCACTTCGAGTTCTCCGCAACAAACAATGGAGCTGAATATGAAGCTCTGATCGTAGGGTTAAAGATCGCCAAAGAGCTGGGAGTAGATTGGCTCCAAGTCTACAGTGATTCCCAATTGGTAGTGGGACAAGTCAACGGAAACTACGAAGTGCGGGAGGATAGCATGGCTAAGTATCTCGAAAGGGTAAAGAAGCTCGTCCCCGCCTTTAGTAGCTTCCACGTCAGGCAGATTCCAAGAATGAAAAATACCAGAGCTGATCTTCTCTCCAAGCTAGCTACGCTGGCTCCGGCTGAGTTGCCCAAGGGTGTTCTTTTTGAGGTTCTGAAGTGCCCAAGTACGGAGGAATCGTGACCCGTGATGGAAATTGATCATGAGCCTAGTTGGATCGACCCGCTGGTGGCATATCTCAGGGACGGGGTTCTCCCTCATGATGCAAAAGAAGCCCAGAAGCTTAGAAATCAAGCCTCCCGATATATCCTCTATGAGGGCAAGTTGTACAAGAGATCATACTTTTTGCCCCTCTTAAAATGTCTTCGACCTTCGGAAGCCGACTACGCCTTGTGGGAGGTGCATGAAGGAATCTGCGGAAGCCCTCTGGGGGCTAGATCTTTATCCCACAAGTTGCTCCGCCAAGGATATTACTGGCCGACAATGCATCATGACTCGATTGAATACGTCAGAAAGTGTGATCGATGTCAGAGATATGCCAATATCTAGAGACAACCCACCACCGAGCTCACACCCTTGAGTGCCCCATGGCCTTTTGCGCAATGGGGGATGGATATCCTTGGACCTTTTCCCGTAGCGTCGGGGCAGAGGAAGTTTCTCCTGGTAGCGATTGACTATTTCACCAAGTGGGTCGAAGCCGAACCACTGGCAAAAATCACAGAAGCTAAAGTGCAAGATTTTGTCTGGAAGTCAATCATTTGCAGGTTCGGACTGCCAAGAACCCTAATCACTGATAATGGACAGCAGTTCACGGGAGCAAGATTCGTCGAATTCTGTGAAAATCTAAACATCTCCCACAACTCACATCCGTAGCCCATCCTCAAGCGAACGGCGAAGCTGAAGTGACCAACAGAACCCTGCTGCAGGGGATCAAGACAAGACTTGAAAAGGTGAAGGGAACTTGGACAGATGAACTTTACCATGTGCTGTGGGCATACCGAACTACCCAAAAACTGCCCATGGGAGAGACCCCCTTCGCTCTAGCCTTCGGAACGGAGGCTGTTATCCCAATTGAGCTTAAACTCCCATCGACACAAGTCGTGACATTCAACGAATATCACAATTTCCAATGTCTTAAAGCCAACCTCGACTTACTGGAAGAAAAGCGGGAGGTAGCTCAAGTTCGGATGGCAGCCTACAGATAGAAAGTCGCCCGCTATTACAATTCCCGGGTCAAGAATAAAGTCTTCAGAGCAGGAGATCTGGTGCTTCGACGAGCCGCTGTCTCACAACCTCAGGATCGAGGGAAGCTCATCCCAAATTGGGAAGGCCCGTACGAAGTCAAAGAAGTAGTTCGGCCCGAAACTTATTACCTCAAGGAGCTTGAAGGAGCAGACCTCCCGCGACCATGGAACTCGAAAAACTTACGGATGTATTATCGATAATTTTATTTTAAATAAAAGTTTCATATCTACATGTCTCCTCTCTTGGCACGAGCCTATATCGACAGGACAGTCAGAACAAACCGTGTCGGGAGCAGGAGGAGAACTTCATCTCGATAAAATCAAAGGCCCGGTTCTCCTTAGACCGGATGGGGGGAGAGGCCCTGCAGCGCCCGTATGTGCCCCCACAGTCATGTTAGGGACAGGAGGAGAACCTCGTCCTAACATGAGCAAAGTCGAAGGCCCGGTTCCTCTTAGACCGGATGGGGGGAGAGGCCAAATAGCACCCACATGCGCCCCCACAGCCATGTTAGGGATAGGAGGAGAACCTCACCCTAACATGAGCAAAGTCGAAGGCCCGATTTCTCTTAGACCGGATGGGGGGAGAGGCCAAACAGCGCCCACATGCGCCCCCACAGCCATGTTAGGGACAGGAGGAGAACCTCGCTCTAACATGAGCAAAGTCGAAGGCCCGGTTCTCTTTAGACCGGATGGGGGGAGAGGCCCTGCAACGCCCTCATGTGCCCCCACAGCCATATTAGGGACAAGAGGAGAACCTCGCCCTAACATGAGCAAAGTCGAAGGCCCGGTTACACTCAGACCGGATGGGGGGAGAGGTCCCGCAGTGTCCATATGCACCCCCATAGCTTTGTTAGCGACAAGAGGAGGACCTCATCCTAACCTGAGCTAAAATCGATTATGTCAGAAATAGGGGAAGAACCCCATCCTAACGCCAGTCGAGATCTGGTCATCTAAGACCAGATAGAAAAAAAGGGACCTTCCCAGCGGCTCCTTCGCACTCCCACGACCCCACAAAGAGCAGAGGAAAAATCCTCACTCGAAAATGAAAAAGGAGAAAGGGGAGGGAAGTTAAAAAGGGAAGCGATGGACTACGTCAGTGACGAATGAAAAATAAACAGTATCAAAGATGCAGGGAACCTTGTCCTAGCGAGGATCGGGGTTCTTATCAAAAACTCCGACCTTCAAGAAAGCCCTCAACGCAAGTCCGAGACAAGACGACTTCCTCAGGGTGACGAGAAGCTCAGACCTCTGAGCTCGAACTCTGAAAGGGGGCATCAAACCTGAGTGACCCCAGGCAAATCTGCGGCCATGGACGAAAGGACAGATCAATGCGATAGCAATCGGGTACCTCCGAACGGCATCGAATTCAAGCAAGGCAAAAGCCAAAAGAAGCTCGACGAGCGATAATTCGACACATGAGTAAAAGAGGTAGCAAAAAATTCCCTTCTCCTGTTATTTATTAAATATGCATTACAGAGCCATTAAGGCTGAAGAAGATGGATGACTGGAAAGGCAAGCTGACACGGCAACAACCAGTGACCTCTGGACGACGTTCAAAAAAAAAAAAAAAAGGGGAGAAGAAAAAGAAAAAAAAGGGAATGCAACAATAACAATGGCAAATGAAAGAAGTTCGGTAGGCAGCAATTCGATGCAAAGTGCAGACGAAGTAACAAAATCTCCTACTCGTTCTTGATTAACAAAGGTGTACGTTACAAAGCCCTGGGGGGCCGGAAAAAAAAAAAACATTACTACAAGACTCAAAAGGAACACGTTGGAGACCACTTCAAGCTCCCAACTTCTCTTTTCGGTTCCGTCCGTCTCGACAGTATTTTTCAGTGCATGTGATAAATCCCTCAGCTCTCGCCCCCCGCCTTGTTCCGCTCCATCGTCAAAACCCCAGCCCTAGGGGGAAAGGGTGGGATAGAATTCAAGGGGCAGCGACGGCAATGGCAGTGGTGACGACGACCTGCATCAAGAAGAACCAGAGGTACCCTGGAGGCCGCGATGGCGCCGGAAGCGTGCACCACCACCGTGTGCTCCACGACCACCACCATCCTAGGTACTTCGGCAAGGTCAGCATGCGCAACTTCCACCATCCCCGCAGCAAGTTCTACTGCCCCACCGTCGGCGCCGACCGCTTCTGGTCCCTCGGCCCCGACGACGTCAAGAATCCCGCCGCAACTCATGACGTCAACTCTGCCTCCTTGACCGATGTCGCCCCGTTCAGCTACTCTGAAATTCTCAGGCGGAACGCGCTCACCGGTTGTCCCCATTATTAAATCCCTGTTGTTGAAGGAATTCTCCCTCGAGCCCCCTTTGAGGCGACGGGAACCCTCAATGACAGTTTGACAGCCGAAGAATTCGCAGGCCGCTATTTTCCCCCTCACACTCCTCTTGGTCCGTGGCATCCTCTCGAGGTTGGCCTCCGGGGTGGGGGCCCCGGTGGGAGAACCCCTCGGAGAGGCTCGGAGGACTGAAGGCAGCGGGGAGCCGACGGGGATGGCGAAGACTGGTGCGAAAAGTGCTCAGAGTCAAAAAGGGCACCGATGGAGTGGCTGAGTGGCTAAACTCTCAGGCAGAAGAAAGGTGTCGACCCTCAGGCAAAGTGAAGCCCCTGGGGGAAGGTGGGGGCTTAAATAAGCGACGGGACCTGATGCAGTTATGGTGGCGGGCATCCCTAAGCCCACCAGCACCCGCCACGTGTCCCACTTACCGTGACGTAGGACCGGCTGCCGGCGGGATCATTATGGCGTGGCGCTTAGAATTACACCCTGGTGGGAGTTCCGAAAGGACTCTTCGGATCATCCTAATCGGAAAAAGGCTCCAGCATGCGTGCATTAAATGATAAAATTTTCGAGGGCGGTCGTGTGCAGAATTCAAGGAAACGACTTCGGCTGTGAAAATTTTTTGTACTTCCTTCGATTGAAACTCGAACTCGAAAGTAGGGAGACTAGTGTTGGGTACAAAATACTCCAACAGCAGAAGTTCGCGTCAGGAGCGACCCTCTGGGGATTCTGCCAACTTTCGACCTCCGACGACATCTCTCCGAACCTCTCTAGCGGTCGAGCCTCCGCAACATTGCCAAGTTTTGCCAACATATCAACCCCCACCAGCATCGACCAGATTCTTCACGGCAGACGGGCTCCTACGGGGGCCGGACTTCACCGACTTTGACTGCGTGAGGACTTTGCCCGGACTCCTACGGGAGCCGGACCTCGTCCCCAACTCCGGTTGCAAAAAGACTCCGTCCGGACTCCTACGGGAGCCGAACTCCGCCCACAACTTCAATCATAGGTAGACCTCATCCGGACTCCTACGGGAGCCGGACTTCGCCCCCAACTTCACTTGCAGGAAGACTCCGCCCGGACTCCTACGGGAGCCGGACCTCATCCCTGACTCCAGCTGCAGAAAGACTCTGTCCGGACTCCTACGAGAGCCAGACTCCACCCACGACTTCAATCACAGGTAGACCTCGTCCGGACTCCTACGAGAGCCGGACTTCGCCCCCAACTTCACTTGCAGGAAGACTCTGCCCGGACTCCTACGGGAGCCGGACCTCGTCCCCAACTCCGACTGCAGAAAGACTCCGTCCGGACTCCTACGGGAGCCAGACTTCGCCCATGACTTCAATCACAGGTAGTCCTCATCCGGACTCCTACGGGAGCTGGACTTCGCCCCCAACTTCACTTGCAGGAAGACTCCGCCCGGACTCCTACGGGAGCCGGACTTCACCCCCAACTTCACTTGCAGGAAGACTCCGCCCGGACTCCTACGGGAGCCGGACCTCGTCCCCGACTCTGGCTGCAGAAAGACTCCGTCCAGACTCCTACGGGAGCCGGACTCCGCCCACGACTTCAATCACAGGTAGACCTCGTCCGGACTCCTACGGGAGCCGAACTTCGCCCCCAACTTCACTTGCAGGAAGACTCCACCCGGACTCCTATGGGAGCCGAACCTCATCCCCGACTCCGGCTGCAGAAAGACTCCGTTCGGACTCCTACGGGAGCCGGACTCCACCCACGACTTCAATCACAGGTAGACCTCGTCCGGACTCCTACGGGAGCCGGACTTCGCCCCCAACTTCACTTGCAGGAAGACTCCGCCCAGACTCTTACGGGAGCCGGACTTCGCCCCCAACTTCACTTGCAGGAAGACTCCGCCCGGACTCCTACGGGAGCCGGACCTCGTCCCCGACTCCAGCTGCAGAAAGACTCCGTCCGGACTCCTACGGGAGCCGAACTCTGCCCACGACTTCAATCACAGAAAGACTCCATCCGGACTCCTACGGGAGCCGGACTCTGCCCACGACTTCAATCACAGGTAGACCTCGTCCGGACTCCTACGGGAGCTGGACTTCGCCCCCAACTTCACTTGCAGGAAGACTCCGCCCGGACTCCTATGGAAGCCGGACCTCGTCTTCGACTCCGGCTGCAGAAAGACTCCGTCCGGACTCCTACGGGAGCCGGACTCCGCCCATGACTTTACTTACAGGTAGACTTCGTCTGAACTCCCGCGGGAGCCGGACTTCATCTCCGACTTCGACTGCAGGAAGACTTCGTCCGAACTCCCACAGGAGTCGGACTTCGAGCTCCTGTTGCAAGTGACCCACTCCGAGTTACCACTGCAAACGAACTATTTCAAGTTCCTACCACGAGCGGCCTTGGCCGAGACTCCTCGACAAATGATTCCCGTCCGGACTTCTACGGAGACCAGACTCCAACCGAACTTCGGCCGAAAGGCCTGGGCTCCCTGGCAAGCCACAGTAACGGCCACAACTCTGCTCCACCTCCTGCGACGGATTTTATGCGGCTCCATCACTCCCTGGTAGGCCACAGTAACGGCCACGACTCTGCTCCACCTCCTGCGATGGATTCTGCGCGGCTTCACCACTCCCCACAGCAGGCTCCACGTGGCAGGCCACAGTAATGGCCGCGAATCTGCTCCACTCCCTACGGCAGATGCTGCACGGCTCCACTACTCCCTGGCAAGTTGCGACAACGAACGCCGTTCCACTCCCTGCAACTGATTCCACGTGGCGAGCCATGGTGACAGCCACGACTCCACCCAATTACTCTTCATGATAAATTCCTCCTGATCCCGTGCGGCCCACGACGAGACGGTTACAAACAATCGCTATCAATCCGTTGCTCCCTCTGCCTATAAAAAGGGGACCCCAGATATGTTATTCTCTAAGCTCTCATTTCTTACCTAAAAACTCTACTAAAATTTCTGTTCGAGCACTCCATTCTTGTTGAGGCAGAGAACTGACTTGAGCATCGGAGGGTCTTGCCGGAGCAACCCCACCTCCGGTTTAGACTTCTTTTGCAGGTCCCGGCGGCGACCGCGACTCCCTCAACTCCAGCTTCTCCGACGCGGGCATATTTTTGCACCAACAGATAGATAATAAAATAATTTTTATTTATAAAATAATAATAATTATTAATAATCAAATATTTAAATACTAATCAAACAATAATAATTTATTATTAATCAAATAATAATATTTTATTATTAATCAAATAATAATATTTTATTATTAATCAAATAATAATATTTTATTGTTAATAAAATAAAATATTTTATTATCTATCTTTTTTTTCTTTTTCTTTTTTTTTCCCTCATTTCCTACCTTCCCTCCTCCCATCCTCGATCAATCTTCCACCTTCTTTTGCCGACGGTCGACCCGCACCCACCCCCTTTCGGCACGCCACCCATGGCCCCGCCTTGCCGTCATCCTTCGCACCGTCTACCATGGACCCCATGCCCATTCTGCCCCACTCTCCCCTCGCGAGGCATCTGCTGCAGCCGTCTGCATCGCACCCACAATGGTCATGCCCCATCGCCGTCCGTGCAGCACCCGCCATCTACCTCTGGCTCTACGCGACCACCACCCCCCTCCCGCCTGAGCCCCAGCGGCTGTCCGCACGAACACAAAAGCACACCCGCCCACTCCGCAACCCCCTCCACCCTCCCCCGACCGTTGTGCCCGCACCCCACATCCCTCCCCCCCCGGCGCCGCACCCCACCATAAAGCCCCACCGCCCGGCCATTGCCCCTCAGCCGACCGACAGTCCCCCCTCCCCTCTCTCTCTGATCCCAGCGAAGCCCCCACCCGTACTCTCGAAAATAAAAAAAAAAAGAATAAATGAGCACAGGTATCAAAAAAAATCGTATTTTGAAGATATAATTTTATCCAGAAAAGTAAAACCGCATGTCCAACATGCGGCTTCAATTTTAAATTTAAAATTAAATTTAAATTTTTTATCTATCCCATTTGAAATCATATATTAAATATGCGGTTTCAAATAAAAACCGCATGTTCAACATACGGTTTCGTCACGTCCATGCCATCTCATCTAAACTATCGTATTTTAAAAAATAAATTAAAAAAATAATTGATTAAAAAATAAATATTAAAAAAAAATATTTTAAAAAAAATCCTACTCAAGTGCCGCCATCAAAGGATCATATGTGGCGTATTTTGCTTGATGAGATGGATGGCCATCAAGGGCTGCATAACAACACTATATGTACATAAAGCACACCACGTGGGATCCAAGCACAATTAAGTGTGGCGAGCAGTGCTTTTTTTAGCTTGAAAAGGTTTGAAAGAAATGCACTAGCATACATGCCTCCTATGCATTAAGAGCAATTAAATGGTGTTCTGCTGTTATGAATACTTCCTGATGTTATTGTGCTCCTCCTCACTTTGAGAGGCCTTTAGTATATATGGTTAGAGAAGGCAACAAGGGAGGAGAGGGGGCAGCCATGCTTATTAGAAAAGTATATGGAGTCACGCTCCCATAACTTGATTGAATTAGTAAATCTAAAGCAGCCGCAGAAATGGGAAATGTGTCAAGAAGTGTACTCGAGCTGGCGTTATCCTTCTTGGGTGGAAGGGGACCACTATAAGGTGGTAACTCGCACCATGAAGAGATGTCCCTTAATTTGCAATGAAGGTAACACTTCCTACCTCGGGAAAGATTTGCTCGACAGAAAGTAGCCGCAAGGGGGAAAAAAGAGACATTGTTCTTGGCCATAATAGTTTGGTACCAAGAGATGATATGCACACATTGCTGACCAGTCCAAGGACCAAAAGGCATGGAGTTTTAGGTGGTGCTTCCTAACGAAGCAAGTATACCATACCTTCAAGTATAATCTTCATCATTTTCAAGACCTAAAGTTGTGTTGTTAATTATATAATTTACAAACATGCAAACAGGTCAAATGCACCATGAAATAAAATGAAATTTTAACTTAGATTCTTCACCTAAGATTAGATGATTTGAGCAATTTCATTCTTCAAATCACATTATAAATGTTGAAGGAAAATCTAGGATAGCATGCATGCTAGAACAACAAAAATTTTGTATAGGCAACGGAAACGATTTAATCTAAAATGTATCTTCTGGATCTTATCTCATGAGATCATCCCTATCATCTTTTTAACATCTATATGCAACAAATAAAATTATATTAAAGCAAAAATCATGAAAATCTCATCTTCACCTTTGCACGGGTAGTTATTCATCGCAATTGATGATTGTGGATATCTCTTCAATTTCTTTTGAACCACACAAGCGTCCGACCTTTATAGATATCCACGAGATAGATCTAAAAATGATCTTCTTTTATTTATTCACTAAGAAACCAGCAAGCAATCTTCAAAGGAGGAAGAAGAAGATGAGAAAACTCCTCTCAAATCAATAATCCGACCTTGTGCATAGAAGGAAGAAGGTGCCTAATCCTTGGACGTGCCAACCAAGGATGCCCAACCCTTGGGTGTGAGGAAGAGAGGAGAGAGAGAGGGTGTGGAGAGCTCAAGAGAGAGAGAGGGCAGCATAAAGGCTTGAGGCTAACTTGTTTTGATTGTTTAGGATTTAGAGATCTCATCTCAAGCCCATTTTATGGGCTAAAATAGAGTCCTACTTGGTTTAGAAATTCTATCAAATCAGATCCTTATCTTATAAAGAACCCACAACCAACTTTAATTGAGACTATTGGGGCACCTCCATTTGCTCTCTTTGACGACAAAACTAGATGGAGCGTGCTCCCCATCTTTCTCTCCCTTTCTTGGTTGCAATAGGTCTAGGGGGTGCCAATTGGATCCAATCCAATTGGGTTCAAACCCAATTTCTTTCAACTTAATTAATGATGAAAAATCAACTCTTGACTATCCATAATGCTTGCAATTGACTTAGTCCAATCTCCATCTCATAGTGATTCAAGTCTAAAGAGGATTTTGGGTTTACCATGTGCTAGCATGGTTTCCTAAACTCAATAGAATTTCTCAAATCCAAATCCAATTGGAATCTCATAAGCTCAATTATACGATCTTAAATCAAATCTCTTATTGTATGACCTCATAAGTTCAATTATGTCTGGTAGTAGGATATATTGTGATATCTATCAATAATATCATTGAAACTTCTTTCAATGAATTGGTACTCCTTCCAACTCAGTTAATTTGAGAATTATTGATCATTAAAATAGTTCTCAATTGGTCCTATGATCCATCAGTGACACCTAGCAATATATAGGAAAAATCTAATAGAACTGAATAGATGAAATTTTAGATGCAGTTGTCATATGGTCTGATTCTTCTATCGTGAGTTCCGACAAGATTTAGGTAATGAATAACTCATCAATCTGATCTTGTCATATGTAAGTTACAATCAATCTGAGTTTTTAGTGAATCCTCATGAAAACTTCTTTCTATCATTTACATCTGCTATGGCCATGGACTTTCAAACTCAATTTTACGGTTCTCATAGGACTTCTTTCTAACTACTAAGATCGATAGATCCCATATAGATGTACACCCTATTTCTACAATAAATTTACTGTAGCCAACATACACCTTAAGATTTTGTATGACTAAGAGATCGAGTTATAGTATAGTTAAACTTCAGTAACCTTATTATGAATAGCCAAGGTATCACAGATCAAAAAATCATTCATACTACTACAGCATTGAGTATGTCACGATGAGAAGATAGATATCCAAATAACTACTCATGTTGGTCATGCTCAGTATCTTAATTCTCTAACAAGCATCTGCACTCTCACTCAGTGTCTTTACACTGTAGATTCGAGACTCATATATGCATAAGAAAGTGATTCATGCACCAACCTATCTGGATCGATCACTGTCCCTATGATAATCCTATTGTTGCCTAGAGTAGCAGCCCAAGAAGGGAGGTGAATTGGGTTCTTTAAAATTTTTAGCTCAATTAAACTCTAAGTATGTGCTTCAATTTAAACCTAACTAAAGTGATTGTGAAGTGTATGTTATGTGTAGCAGTGGAATTCAAATAATAAAAACAAAGTAAGAATGTAAAGCAAGAATTAAAAGCACACACACAAAACAAGCACAAGAAGGCACAATATAAATATAATTAAATTTATAGTGGTTCGATGCAACCCCACATCTACGTCCACTCCCCAAGCTTCTCTTGAAAATTTCACTATAATCAGTCTAATTATAGTGCATTTATTTTTTCAGACTCACAAATAAATCCATTTGATTTTTCAGGATTACCAACCATAAACTTATATCGATAGTTTTTCAAACTCACTATCAATCCAGTTAGTTTTTCGAGCTTACCAACCAAACTTTTATACAATTATTTTTAGAGATCACAATTAAATCCAGTTAAATTTTTGGACCAACCAACCAAAATCTATAGTGTCCAATTACGGGCTTGGACGGGCCTTAATCTCAAGTTTCTTTCTCCAAAGAAATTTGTGAAGAAACAAAAATATAAGTATAAAAAATTTCAGTACAAAAGAACAATAGAAAAATGAACTCTTTAAGCATGAAGAAGAAGCTGAATGATTGGCTCTTTTGAAGCTTGATCACTCTTCTTTAAAGCTTGAGAGAATGCTAGAGATGGTGGTGAAGCTTGCTCTTGAATGCTTGCAGAAATCTGTGCATAACTTTATTAGAAAATATGTCCCAAAGTCAATCATCAGCCTGTTAACGATTATGCTCATCTTGTAAGTTGTATATAAATTTTTATTAATAAAAAAATATTAAATATTTTCATTATAAATTAACTATTTTTGAACTCTTGTATTGTAATGAAGTCTTTAGAACTATAATTAATTGACAAAAAAAAATTTATTGTTAAGTCCTTAAAAATGTTTGCGATCAAAAAATTCGCTATTACTAGGACAATAACGATATCAAGTATAGGTCATTGTGTGCCGTATGAGTTGGTTATCCTCTTAACCAAAGAGTGTAAAGATATTGTTATGGCATGTAGATGAAATATAAGAGTATATTTGTATCGAATGTGATCATGTGTCAAGTATTCTGCTGTCAAAAGTAGCTCGTAACGGGTATGGATATAAGTGTCTCTCAGACCTGAGACCACCATAGTGACTTATAAGCAACCTACTGTACTTTAGTATCGAACCATCTGAGTTTTTAACTCAGTGACGGAAGGATACTGGGTGCAATCAAGTACTTATCAAGTTAGTGTGTGAGTCAAAATGGAATTGATCCCTCTAAATTAGTAGGAGATATGCATCAGTATATTTTAATTCAGTAAAATCTTGACCAGGATAATCCATGAGATGGATTTGAAAGATTGAAATATAATGTGGTTGGCTAAATTAGGATTGACAGTTAAACCCTAGGTCACCTTGAGCATTTAGGTCAAAGGGATCAATTATACGATAACCATATGTCAGTAGGTTCTAAAAGGTTGTTTTGCAACATTTCGACCTATCCGATTGTCGGTTCACCATTGCTAGATGGTTACATCAATTGGTATAGAAAGTTATTTCTATGCTACTGACTTAGATTTGAACTTATGGGGTTATAAGCATTAGAAGATTTGATCAGATCAGATGGCTGAAGAGTCCAATTGGATTGTGACTCTAGTGAAGAGTCCTACTCAGACTAAGACTCTGTGGGAGAGTTCCACTGGGACTGAGACTCTACTATTAATGGAAAATTAATAAATAATTAGATTACTAATTAACTCAATTTGATTGAGCAAGCAGCTTTGGATTAAGTATAACTGAATTGAATTCAGTTCGACTATGATTGGATTTGATATGATTGAGCCCGATTACAAGAAAATTTTGATCCTAATTCGATCAAGATTTTGATTCAGGTAATTCTTAATTAGGTTAGAAATTTGATAAGATATCTTAGTTTCTAATTAGATTAGCTTCATTTCTATCAGTGGGTTCAATCCAAATTTGATTTGGATTAGAATTAGAATTGAAAATGAAGAGTCCTTGTCAACTTGGACTCTATCCTTATCTCTTGTGCCACTCTTGCGCCCATGCCAATTTCTCCATGCCTAAATGGATTTAGGTTCTGATATTTAGCATCATGATAGAGGGTCCAATAAGAGTGGGTGATAATATTTGATAAGTCATAATCTTATCTTTTGCCTAATTCAAATGCAATCCAAATTAGAAATAAGATGAAAACTAGGAAAGGGATTTTTTATACATTGAAGATTGTTGTCACCTTAATAAATTTTTTCTATTTTTCTTGGAGAGTTCTTGGACATGTGAGACACTAAAATCCTTTTCCACATCTAAGAGTCATTTTTAAAAATTTTTGGGATGCCAAAAGGTGATTTTTGCATGGACTATTGGCACCCTTCCTTGGAAAAACCCTAATTCCTAGTCTATAAAAAGGGATCCTCTCTCTTAAACATCCCATGATCAATTTTCTTGCTGTTTTTTGATTTTCCAGAGCTCTTCCCCTCTTCCTCTTTTCCTCCTATAGATTCTCTACTACTTTAGAGTGTCCAAGGTACTTATAGAAGAAAGAAGAGATCAGCTGTCAAAGTTGCTTACAGACTAGCATCTCCAAGTCCTTGATCTGCGCCAGTCTTCGTATGGATTTTTCTATAAAGGTCAGATGACTTTGTGTGGCTGCAAGTGACTTGAGGAATACCCTCTCCAACCATTGGATTAGAGGAGATCAAGATCAAAATTTATTTGGTAACGATCTCTAACTTGTTTTGATTCCTATAGTAGATCTAATAGTTAGATCTAGATTTTCAGCATCGATGAGGTCGATGCATGTTTTGTTTGCAGATCTAAAGTACATATTGTTCATATCATAGATCATGATGTGATAGTTTAAGATTAGATCTTATACATGTGATTAGGATTAAATTATTTAATCTTTCATTTTTGCTGCATAAAATTTTTAAAATTATATGTACTGCACTACCGTATATTTCCTTCAACTGATATCAGAGTCAGGTTGTTTTGATGTTAATTAATATGACTTTAGATCTGATTTTTTTTATTTGATCTGATTACTTATGATTTAAATTAAATCTAAATTAGTTTATTTTTAGATCTGATTATTATCTATTTAAATTAGATATTCTGAGTAGCAAAGTATCTGAATTGGGTAATCACCAGGCCGTCCAGTTATAGGAGCAAGTAGGATTTCATGACCCTCTCTTTTCATTCAATGGGATGCTCTTCATGATATGTAGGGGTGCCACTATGAGGTCCCATGAAGAAGAAAGCGAAAAGAGAAAATTTACTTTCTTGCAAAATTCTAGATCTTGAAACCCTAGATGTTGTTGTATGTGATGCAAGTTATGAAAAAACTAGTTACATCTAATCTTGTTTAATCAAAATTATTTTAATTTAAAAATCATAAAAATTTAGATTTGATATAAAAGATTTTATGATTTGATGTAAAAAGTTTACATAAAAATTTATTTTCAAAATCTTAACCATGTTGATGCAAAACTTAATTGAGAATTAAGTATTAAACTCAATAGATCTAGATTTGTGATTTAGATCTAATGACATTGCATAAAACATGGGGCATGGGTTGACTTGGTGAAGTCAGTGGAAGGATTATGATTAGCTGGTCAGCCTTTTATCTTCTCTTAATATTTAAATGAATTCTCTAAAATTATTAGGTCCCTAAAAGAAAAATAGTTATGGTGATAACTAGATCATAGCCTTCCATTAAGTTGGATGATAATGGGTCTTGTTGGGTATAAAATACCCTCCAGCCAAAGTTCGTGACAGGAGTGACCCTCCGGGGATCCTACCGACTTTCGACCTCCGACGACATCTCTCCAAACCTCTCGGCGGCTGAGCCTCCGCAACACTCCCAAGTTTTGCCGACGGATAAGCCCCCACCAGCGTCGACCGGATTCTTCGCGACGGACGGACTCCTACAGGAGCTGAACTTCGTCCCCGACTCCGGTTGCAGGAAGACTTCATCCGGGCTCCTACGGGAGCCGGACTTCACCCCGACTTCAATTACAGGTAGACTTCATTCGGACTCCTACGGAAGCCGGACTTCGCCCCAACTTCAACTGCAGGTAGACTTCACCCGGACTCCTAGGGAGCCAGACCTCGTCCCCAACTTCGGCTGCAGGAAGACTTCGTCCGGACTCCTACGGGAGTCGGACTTCGTCCCCGACTCCGACTGCAAGAAGACTTCATCCGAACTCCTCCGGGAGCCGGACTTCACCTCCAACTTCAATTGCAGGTAGACTTCGCCCGGACTCCTACGGGAGCCGGACCTCATCCCCGACTCCGACTGCAGGAAGACTTCACCCGAACTCCTACGAGAGCCGGACTTCGTCCCCAACTCCGGCTGCAGGAAGACTTCGTCCGGACTCCTCCGGGAGCCGGACTTCGCCCCCAACTTTAATTGCAGGTAGACTTCGCCCGGACCCCTACGGGAGCCGGACCTCGTCCCCAACTCCGGCTGCAGGAAGACTTCGTCCGGACTCCTACGGGAGCCGGACTTCATCCCCGACTCCGGCTGCAGGAAGACTTCATCCGAACTCCTACGGGAGCCGGACTTCACCCCCGACTTCAATCACAGGTAGACTTCGTCCAGACTCCTACGGGAGCCGGACTTCGCCCCCAACTTCAATTGCAGGTAGACTTCTCCCGGACCCCTATGGGAGCCAAACCTCATCCCCGACTTCGGCTGCAGGAAGACTTCGTCCAGACTCCTACGGGAGCTGGACTTCATCCCCGACTTTGACTGCAGGAAGACTTCGTCTGGACTCCTACGGGAGCCAGACTCCGAGCTCCTACCGCAAGCGACCCACTCCGAGTTTCCGCTGCAAACGATCTACTTCGAATTTCTACCACAAGCAGTCCGTGCCGGATTCCCACCGTAAGCCTTCACCCAAGCTTCCATTATGGACGAATTCCTTTCGAATTTCTGCTGCAGACAGGCCTTGGCCGAGACTCCTCGACAAATGATCCCCATCCGAACTCCTACGGAGATCGGACTCCAACCGAACTTCGGCCGACAGGTCTGGACCCCCTGGCAGGCCACAGTAATGGCCACGACTCTGCTCCACTTCCTGCGACGGATTTCGCACGGCTCCATCACTCCCTGACAGGCCACAGTAACAGCCACGACTCTGCTCCACCTCCTACGACGGATTCTGCGTGGCTCCACCACTCCCCGCAACAGGCTCCACACGGCAGGCCACAGTAATGGCCACGAATCTGCTCCACTCCCTGTGGCGGATGCTGCGCGGCTCCACCACTCCCTGACGAGTCGCGACAATGGACGTCGCTCCACTCTCCGCAACTGATTCCACGTGGCGAGCCATGGTGACAGCCACGACTCCACCCCATTACTCTTCATGATAAATTCCTCTCGGCCCCATGCGGCCCATGACTAGGCGGTTACAAACAATCGCTATCAATCCATTGCTTCCCCCGCCTATAAAAAGGGGGCCCCAGATACGTTATTCTCTAAGCTCTAATTTCTATCCCAAAACTCTGCTAAAATTCTCGTTCGAGCACTCCATTCTTGTTGAGGCAGAGAACTGACTTGAGCGTCGGAGGGTCTTACCGGAGCAACCCCATCTTCGATTTAGACTTCTTTTGCAGGTCCCAGCGGCGACCGCGACTCCCTCGACTCCAGCTTCTCTAACGCAGGCGAATTTTTGCACCAATAGGATTGGCGCTAGAGGAAGGGGTGTGTCTTCGCAATACCCTTGTTCTTAAAGGAGCGCTCAACGGGACCGCCTCCGATCATCTTTTCTGACATCCTCTCTTCTTTCTCCCACTAGATCTTTGCCCGATGCCTTCCTGCGAAGCATCCACACGGCGACCCACAGCCTCCGCGGCCAAATCTCAGGCTCCAGCCTCGCCTCCAGTTTCCCAGGCTCCTCCTCCTCCAGCAATGGCCGCCGGCATGGAGCGGTCAGACAATCGGCCTCCGACGGATTTCGTCAACACCATCTCAGAAGAATCTCGACGGGGAGCGACCGGCGTATTGGCCGGACCTCCCAAGCGGCAAAAGATTGAAGAATCCATAACTTTCATTGAAGAAGATGCTCGGGGAGTTCAATTTTCTCATAACGATGCGGTTGTAGTTTCCTTGAATATGGCTAATTACGACGTCCGTCGCATTCTTGTCGATAATGAAAGTTCGGCCGATATTTTATTCTACGATGCCTTCTCAAGAATTTCCATCCTTGACAGCCATTTGGGGTCGATTAGCTCCCCTCTGGTAGGGTTTACCGGTGATGCTATCCCGATGGAGGGAGTAATAACTTTGACTGTAGCTACGGGTCGATATCCAAGACAATCCAGGGCTCTGATGAATTTTTTGGTGGTGAAGGCACCGTCAGCCTACAACGCAATCCTCGGCCGACCTGGCCTCAACGCTCTCTGGGCCGTCGTGTCAACCTACCATTTGAAACTAAAATTTTCTACCAACCAGGGGGTCAAAAAAGTCAGGGGAGACCAAGCCCTGGCTAGACACTGCTACAATATAGCCTTGCAAAGAAGTGACCAATCCGACCTCTGTCCAGTTGATGGGCTGGATGCCCGCGACGACCTCGCTGAGGAGAGGGGCGGCCCAATTGAAGATCTGGTTTCGATCCCTTTGAACGACGGGAATGCGGAGCATGTGGTGAAGATCGACTCCAACCTGGGGGAAGAGGTGCGGACGCATCTCATCGATTTTCTATGAAAGAATGCAGACGTTTTCACTTGGGTTTCAGTAGACATGCCAGGGATTGACACGAAAGTCATGGAGCACCGCCTGGCCATCGATCCAAAGCATCAACCGATGAAAGAGAAAATCTGAGGTCATGCACCGGAGAGGCAGAAAGTGATAGCCGAGGAAGTGGACAAACTCCTGAAAGCTGGATTCATTAGAGAAGTCAATTATCCTGACTGGATTTCCAATGTTGTCCTAGTCAAAAAGGCAAACGGCAAGTGGAGGATGTGTATAGACTTCAAAAAGCTGAATAAAGCCTGCCCAAAGGACAGCTATCCTCTATCCAGAATTGATCAACTGGTGGATGCGACCTCGGGCCATGAGCTTCTCACCTTTATGGATGCATTCTCCGGCTATAATCAAATCAGGATGGCACCGGAAGATGAAGAAAAGACTGCTTTCATTACTAACCATGGCCTTTACTGTTACAGGGTCATGCCTTTTGGCCTTAAAAATACAGGTGCGACCTATCAGCGGCTGGTGAACAAAATCTTCAAGAAGCAGATCGACCACAGCATGGAGGTCTACGTGGATGATATGCTCGTGAAAAGCAAATCTTCCATGAACCACGTCGCCGACCTCAAGGAGACCTTCGGCACCCTCCGAAAATATAAGATGAAGCTGAACCCGACTAAATGTGCTTTCGGAGTGACCTCAGAAAAGTTCCTGGGCTTCATGGTATCGGGGCATGGAATTGAAGCCAATCCGAAGAAAATTCGCGCCATCCAGGAGATGGCCACCCCGAAGTCGATAAAAGAGGTTTAGCGCCTTACAGGGAGGGTGGCAACCCTGAATCACTTCATCGTGAGGTCGGCCGAACGGTGGCTACCCTTCTTCCAAACCCTCAAGTGGTCGAAGAACTTCTGTTGGACCCCTGAGTGCCAACAGACATTCGAAGAGCTAAGGAGCTACCTCGGCTCGCCTCCATTATTGGCGAAGCCCGAGCCTAGAAAGGAGCTGTTTTTGTACCTAGCGGTCTCCCCTATAGCTCTCACAGTAGTCCTTGTCAAGGAAGAGGTAAAAATCCAACGATCGATCTACTATGTCAGTCGCGTGTTGAGAGATGCCGAAACCAGGTATACTAAATTAGAAAAACTAACTTATGTCCTGTTGATTGCAGCCCGGAGGCTCCGACCCTACTTTCAAGGGCACATCGTAACGTTGCTCACCGACCAACCGATCAAGGCGATTCTGCACCGGGCGGATGCCTCCGGAAGGATGGCGAAATGGGCGATTGAGCTCACAGAATTCGACATCAACTATCAACCTAGACCAGCAGTGAAAGCTCAGATATTGACAGATTTTATAGTGGAGTGCACCATCCCGGAGGAGGCCGAACCTAAACAGGGTGAAATTGACAACTTTGAGCCTCGACCGAACTCCCTTGAAGGAGAAGCCGACCCCCCTGGTTGCTTTTGGGCCCTCTACGTGGACGGGTCTTCCAACATGTCGGGCGCAGGCGCGGGCCTGATCTTGATCAGTCCAGAGGGAATCGTCATGGAGTATGCTCTGTGCTTCGAGTTCTCCACAATAAACAATGGAGCGGAATATGAAGCTCTGATTGCAGGGTTGAGGATCGCCAAAGAATTGGGAGTAGACCGGCTCCAAGTTCATAGCGACTCCCAATTGGTAGTAGGACAAGTCAATGGAAACTACGAAGCACGGGAGGACAGCATGGCTAAGTATCTTGAAAAGGTAAAGGAGCTCATCCCCGCCTTTAGTAGCTTCCACATCAGGCAGATTCCAAGAATGGAAAATACCAGGGCCGATCTCCTCTCCAAGCTGGCTACGCTGGCTCCGGCCGAATTGCCCAAGGGTGTTCTTTTTGAAGTTCTGAAGTGCCCAAGTACGGAGGAATCGCGGCCCGTGATGGAAATTGATCATGAGCCTAGTTGGATCGACCCGCTGGTGGCATATCTCAGGGATGGGGTTCTCCCTCATGATGCAAAAGAAGCCCGAAAGCTCAGAAATCAAGCCTCCCGGTACATCCTCTATGAGGACAAGCTGTACAAGAGATCATACTCTTTGCCCCTCTTAAAATATCTTCGACCTTCGGAAGCCGACTATGCCTTGTGGGAGGTGCATGAAGGAATCTGTGGAAGCCATCTGGGGGCTAGATCCTTATCCCACAAGTTGCTCCGCCAAAGATATTACTGGCCGGCTATGCATCGTGACTCAATTGAGTACGTCAGAAAGTACGATCGATGTCAGAGATATGCCAACATCCAGAGACAGCCCGCCACCGAGCTTACCCCCTTGAGTGCCCCTTGGCCATTTGCGCAATGGAGGATGGATATCCTTGGACCCTTTCCCGTGGTGTCAGGCCAGAGGAAGTTCCTCCTGGTAGCGATTGACTATTTCACCAAGTGGGTCGAGGCCGAACCGCTGGCGAAAATCACAGAAGCTAAAGTGCAAGACTTCGTCTGGAAGTCAATCATTTACAGGTTCGGCCTGCCGAGAATCCTAATTACCGATAATGGGCGGCAATTTGTGGGAGCGAGATTCACCGAATTTTGTGAGGACCTAAACATCTCCCACAACTTCACATCAGTAGCCCATCCTCAGGCGAATGGCGAAGCTGAAGTGACCAACAGAATCCTGCTGTAGGAGATCAAGACAAGGCTCGAAAAGGCGAAGGGAACTTGGGCAGATGAACTTTATCTTGTGCTGTGGGCATACCGAACTACCCAAAGAAAGCCCACGGGGGAGATCCCCTTCGCTCTAGCCTTCAGAACGGAGGCTGTTATCCCAATTGAGCTTAAACTCCCATCGGCATGAGTCGTGGCATTCAACGAACATCACAATTCACAAAGTCTTAAAGCCAACCTCGACTTACTGAAAGAAAAGCGGGAGGTAGCTCAAGTTCGGATGACAGTCTATAGACAGAAAGTCGCCCACTATTACAATTCTCGGGTCAAGAATAAAGTCTTTAGAGCAGGAGATCTAGTGCTTCAACGAGCCACTGTCTCGCAACCTCAGGATCGAGGGAAGCTCGCCCCAAATTGGGAAGGCCCGTACGAAGTCAAAAAAGTTGTCCGACCAAGAACTTATTACCTCAAGGAGCTTGGAGGAGCAGACCTCCTGCGACCATGGAGCTCAGAAAACTTACGAATGTATTACCAATAACTTTATTTTAAATAAAAATTTCATATCTACATGTCTCCTCTCTTGGCATGAGCCTATATCGACAGGACAGTCAAAACAAATCGTGTCGGGAGCAGGAGGAGAACTTCATCTCGACAAAATCGAAGGCCCGGTTCTCCTTAGACCGGATGGGGGGAGAGGCCCTGCAGCGCCCATATGCGCCCCCACAGCCATGTTAAGGACAGGAGGAGAACCTCACCCTAACATGAGCAAAGTTGAAGGCCCAGTTCTCCTTAGACCGGATGGGGGGAGAGGCCAAGCAACGCCCACATGTGCCCCCACAGCCATGTTAGGGACAGGAGGAGAACCTTGCCCTAACTTGAGCAAAGTCGAAAGCCCGGTTCTCCTTAGATCGGATGGGGGGAGAGGCCAAGCAGCGCCCATATGTGCCCCCACAGCCATGTTAGGGATAGGAGGAGAACCTCGCCCTAACATGAGCAAAGTCGAAGGCCCGGTTCTCCTTAGATCGGATGGGGGGAGAGGCCCTGCAATGCCCACATGTGCCCCCACAGCCATATTAGGGACAGGAGGAGAACCTCGTCCTAACATGAGCAAAGTCGAAGGCCCGGTTACCTTTAGATCGGATGGGGGGAGAGGCCAAACAGCGCCCATATGCGCCCCCACAGTCATGTTAGGGATAGGAGGAGAACCTCGCCCTAACATGAGCAAAATCGAATGCCCGATTACACTCAGATTGAGTGGGGGGAGAGGCCCCGCAGTGCCCATATGCACCCCCATAGCCCCGTTAGCGACAAGAGGAGGACCTCGTCCTAACCTGAGCTAAAACCGATTACGTCAGAAATAGGGGAAGAACCCCATCCTGACACTAATTAAGGTCTGATCATTCAAGACCAGATGGAAAAAAGGGGACCTTCCCAGCGGCCCCTTCGCGCTCCCGCAACCCCACCAAGAGCAGAGGGAAAACCCTCACTCGAAAAAGAAAAAGGAGAAAGGGGAGGGGAGTTAAAAAGGAAAGCGATGGACTGCGTCAGCGACGAATGTAAAACAAACAGCATCAAAGATGCAGGGAACCTCGTCCCAGCAAGGATTGGGGTTCTTATCAAAAACCTCAGCCTTCAAGAAAGCCCTCAACGCAAACCCGAGATAAGACGACTTTCTCAGGGTGACGAGAAGCTCGGACCTTCGAGCTCGAACTCTGAAAGAGGGCATCAAACCTGAGCGGCCCCGGGCAAATCTACAGCCATGGACGAAAGGATGGGTCAATGCGACGACAATCGGGTACCTTCGAACGGCATCGATTTCAAGCAAGGCAAAAGCCGAAAGAAGCTCGACAAGCGACAATTCAACACATGAGTAAAAGAGGTAGCGAAAAATTTTCTTCTCATGTTATTTATTAAATATGTATTACAGAGCCATTAAGGCTGAAGAAGAAGGATGACTAGAAAAGCGAGCCGATGCGGCAATGATCAGTGACCTCCGGACGACGTCAAAAAAAAAAAAAGAAAAGAAAAAGAAAAAGAAGGGAATACAACAATAACAATGGTAAATGAAAGAAGTTTGGCAGGCAGTAATTCGACGCAAAGTGCGGATGAAGTAACAAAATCTCCTTCTCATTCTTAATTAACAAAGGTGTACATTACAAGGCCCTGGGGGCCAAGGAAAAAAAAACATCACTACAAGACTCAAAAGGAACACGTTGGAGACCACTTCAAGCTCCCAACTTCTCCTTCCGGTTCCATCCTTCTCGGCAGTATTTTCTAGTGCGTATGATAAATCCCTCAGCTCTCGCCCCCCGCCTCATTCCGCTCCATCATCGAAACCCCAGCCCTAAGGGGAAAAGGGGGGATAGAATTCAAGGGGCAGCGACGGCAACGGCAGCGGCGATGACGACCTGCATCAAGAAGAACCGGAGGTACCCCGGAGGCCACGATGGCACCGGAGGCATGCACTACCACCGTATGCTCCACGACAACCACCGTCCTAGGTACCTCGGTAAGGTCGGCATGCGCTACTCCCACCGTCCCCGCAACAAGTTCTACTGCCCCACCATCGGTGCCGACCGCTTCTGGTCCCTCGGCCCCGATGATGTCAAGAATCCTGCCACAGCTTGTGACGACAACTCTGCCCCCTTGACCGGTGTTGCCCCGTTCAGCTACTCCAAAATTCTTGGGCGGAACGCGCTCACCGGTTGTCCCCGTTATTAAATCCCTGTTGTTGAAGGAATTCTCCCTCGAGCCCCCTTTGAGGCGATGGGAACCCTCAGTGACAGTTCGACAGTCGGAGAATTCGCAGGCCGCTGTTTTCCCGCTCATACTCCTCTTGGTCCGTGGCATCCTCTCGAGGTTGGCCTCCGGGGCAGAAGCCCCGGTGGGAGAACCCCTCGAAGGGGCTCGGAAGACTGAAGGCGGCAGGGAGCCGGTGGGGATGGCGAAGACTGGTGCGAAGAGTGCTTGGAGTCAAAAAGGGCACCGATGGAAGTGGCTAAACTCTCAGGCAGAAGAAGGGCGCCAACTCTCAGGCGAAGTGAAGCCCATGGAGGGAAGGAGGGGGCTTAAATAAGCGACGGGGCCTAGCACAGTTATGGTGGCAGATATCCCTAGGTCAACCAGTGCCCGCCACGTGTCCCACTCACCGTGGTGTAGGGCTGACCATTGGCGGGACCATTATGGTGTGGCGCTTGGGACTACGCTCCGGTGGAAATTTCGAAAGGACCCTTCGGATCGCTTCGATTGGAAAAAGGCTCCGGCACGCGTGCATTAAATGCCAAAATATCTGAGGATGATCATGCACAGGATTCAAGGGGACAACTTCAGCTGTGAAAATTTTTCTATACTTTCTTCATTCGAAACTCGAACTCGAAAGTAGGGGGATTGGTGTTGGGTATAAAATACCCCCCAGCCGAAGTTCGTGACAGGAGTGACCCTCCGGAGATCCTACCGACTTCCGACCTCCGACGACATCTCTCCAAACCTCTCTGGCGACCGAGCCTCCGCAACATTCTCAAGTTTTGCCGACGGATAAGCCCCCACCAGCATCGACTGGATTCTTCACGACGGACGGACTCCTATGGGAGCCAGACTTCATCCCCGACTTCGATTGCAGGAAGACTTCATCCGGGCTCCTACGGGAGCCAGACTTCGCCCCAACTTCAATTACAGGTAGACTTCGTCCGGACTCCTACGGGAGCCAGACTTTGCTCCAACTTCAATTGCAGGTAGACTTCGCCCGGACTCCTACGGGAGCCAGACCTCGTCCCCGACTCTGACTGTAGAAAGACTTCGCCCGGACTCCTACGGGAGCCGGACTTCGTCCTCGACTCCGACTGCAGGAAGACTTCGTCTGGACTCCTCCGGGAGCCGGACTTCGCCCCCAACTTCAATTGCAGGTAGACTTCGCCCGGACTCCTACGGGAGCCGGACCTCATCCCCGACTCCAGCTGCAGGAAGACTTCACCCGGACTCCTACGGGAGCCGGACTTCATCCCCGACTCTGGCTGCAGGAAGACTTCGTCCGGACTCCTCCGGGAGCCAGACTTTGCCCCCAACTTCAATTGCAGGGAGACTTCGCCCGGACCCCTACGGGAGTCGGATCTCATCCTGACTCCGGCTGCAGGAAGACTTCGTCCGAACTCCTACGGGAGCCAGACTTCGTCCCCGAATTCGACTGCAAGAAGACTTCGCCTGGACTCCTATGGGAGCCGGACTTCATCCCCGACTCCGGCTGCAGGAAGACTTCGTCCGGACTCCTATGGGAGCCGGACTTCGCCCCCGACTTCAATCACAGGTAGACTTCATCCGGACTCCTACGGGAGTCGGACTTCGCCCCCAACTTCAATTGCAGGTAGACTTCGCCCGGACCCCTACGGGAGCCGGACCTCGTCCCTGACTCCGGCTGCATGAAGACTTCATCCGGACTCCTACGGGAGCCGGACTTCATCTCCGACTTCGACTGTAGGAAGACTTCATCCGAACTCCTACGAGAGCTGGACTCCGAGCTCCTACCGCAAGCGACCCACTCTGAGTTTCCACTGCAAATGATCTACTTCGAATTTCTACCACAAGCGGTTCGTACCGGATTCCCACCGTAAGCCTTCACCCAAGCTTCCATTATGGACAAATTCCTTTCGGATTTCTGCTGCAGACAGGCCTTGGCCGAGACTCCTCGACAAATGATCTCCATCCAGACTCCTACGGAGACCGGACTCCAACCGAACTTCGGCCGACAGGCCTGGACCCCCTGGCAGGCCGCAGTAACGGCCACGACTTTGCTCCACTTCCTGCGATGGATTCCGCACGGCTCCATCACTCCCTGATAGGCCACAGTAACGGCCACGACTCTGCTCCACCTCCTGCGATGGATTCTGCACGGCTCCACCACTCTCCGCAATAGGCTCCACGCGGCAGGCCATAGTAATGGCCATGAATTTGCTGTACTCCCTGTGGCGGATGCTGCACGGCTCCACCACTCCCTGACGAGTCGCGACAACAGATGTCGCTCCACTCTCCGCAACTGATTCCACATGGCGAGCCATGGTGACAGCCATGACTCCACCCCATTACTCTTCATGATAAATTCCTCCCGGCCCTGTGCGGCCCACGACTAGGCGGTTACAAACAATCGCTATCAATCCGTTGCTTCCCCCGCCTATAAAAAGGGGGCCCCAGATACGTTATTCTCTAAGCTCTAATTTTTATCCCAAAATTTTGCTAAAATTCTCGTTCGAGCACTCCATTCTTGTTGAGGCAGAGAACTGACTTGAGCGTCAGAGTATCTTGCCGGAGCAACCCCAACTTCGGTTTAGACTTCTTTTGCAGGTCCCGGTGGCGACCGCAACTCCCTCGACTCCAGCTTCTCCGATGCAGGCGGATTTTTACACCAACAGGTCTAATAGTTTAGATGATCATTGGAGATGCCCCATGTCGGGTACTCATCTAACTATCGAAATTATCATTCATAATATGATAATTCAGATGTATCTTTCTGATGGTGGTCCGACTGGCTGAGCCACACTCGGACCAGATCATTCTTTTGTCAGATGCATTAAGTTCTGTCATGTTGGTTGGACCTAACCAGGACTTACAGAGATTGTTGAAAAATATATTCTAAAGCTAATCGTTTGATGATTGTACTAATTATAAATGTATATAAATTAATTAATAATAAAAATTATTTGATCTTTTTTATCATAAGATTATATCTTCTAATGAACTCCTATATTGTGATGAAGTCCTTGGGACTACTTTGATTGATAAAGGAGGATTTATTACGAAATTCTTAAATTGATTCACGATCAAACGATATGTTATTACTCCGACGATAGCGATATCAAGTGTAGATCATTGTGTGTCATATGTATTGGTTGTCCTCATAACCAAATGGTGTGGAGACATTGGTATGACGTGCAGATGAGATGTAAGAGTACATCTTATTGAATGTGATCAACTGCGGAGCACTCTGCTGTTAAGAGTAGCCCGCGAAGAGTATAGGTATAAGTGTCCCTTTAACCTAAGATCACCATGGTGACCTACAAGCAACTCACTGTACTTTGATATGAATTAACTAAGTTTTAAATTTAGTGACAGAAGATTTTTGGGTACAGTCAAGTACTTGTCAAATCGATGCGTGAGTCAAGATGAGATTGACCCCTCGAATTAGTAGGAGTTAATATATCAATGTATTTTAATTTAGCAAAACCTAGGCCCGAGTAATCCATGTAATGAATTTGAAAGATTGAAATACAATATGGATGACTTATCTAGGATTGACAGTTAAATTCTAGGTCATCCTCGAGCATTAGGGTCAAAGAGATGAATTATACGATAACCATACACCAGTAGGTTCTTGAATGTTGCTTCACCATCATTCGACCTATCCAGATGTCGGATCATCATTGCTAGATGGTTATATTGATTGGTTCAAAAATTTATTCTTATGCTACTGACTTAAGTTTGAACTTATGGGGTCATACTTAAAAGAAATTTCTGATTGATCATATGATTGATCAATGATTGAAAATCATTTAAAAACTTAATCGTTAATTCGATTGATAATTAACCTTATGCAAAAATTATCATAAATTTATTCACTAAGTATTAGTGAATTAATAAAAGATTAATTCATAATTAGATTGCTGATTAGCTCAATTTAATTAAGTAAAAAAAATTAAATAAAATCTAATTAAATTAGATTCAATTAGGTTTGACCCGATTAGGTTACGAGATGACCTAATCGCTAAAGGAGAATTATTCCTAATTTGATTAGGACTTTGGTTCAATTAATTTTTAATTTGATTAAAATTTAATTAAAAATTTATGAAGCTAATTAGATTAGGTTTTATCTATTTTATTTGGAATAAATCAGATGTGATTTGGTTTGGATTCAAATAAGGAAATTAAGAGTCCATATTGCATTGGACTCTTCTCCCTTGCACACCAAACTTTCAACGCCCATATTTCTTCATGCCAAGTGATTTTATGTGTGAGATTTCTTCTTGCCAAAAGCTCTTTCCCTTTTCTATCTCATGTCCAAATTTGGATAGGATCTGGTTTTAAATGGTATGTTCAAATTAGATTTGAATAGGATACCACATAGATAATGTTTGGCATTATCTCTTAGACCTTGCCACCACTTCCCTTTTATTCCCTTCTTTTGTGCGACAAAATAAGGATTCTTCATCATGGGAAATTAGTTGGAGAACTGATTTACCATGAAAAATTATGAAAGGAGGCATTCCATATTTTTTTGGACATGTTTTGGCATGAATAGATGAGAGAAGGTGACATCTTGTAAGAGTCTATGATCTTTAGGACTCTTCACCCTTATTCCTCACATGCCAATAAAAAGGGGTTTCTATTTTTGTTTTGAGTGTGTAAGAGAGTAGAGAGAGGGCTCTCCACATTGAGGTCCTTGGGGCATGAGTTCTTGGCATGGAAAAATAGAGGAGGGTCCTCTTCTCTATGGGTGTGCGCAAACTTAGGTTTCTAGGATTTTATTCATCAGGGTTTGAGAAAAAAAAAATAATAAAAAATTATTTTCTTCTCTATCTTTCTTCTCCCTCTTTATCTCCTCCAGATGTCCATCTTTAACCTCTGGAAAGGTTTCAAAGATTTGAAAAAAAGATCCAGATTAGTCAAGAAGAAGGTTTTCTCGTGAACTGGCATTCCCAAGAAGATCGATCAGATCGGGACTTTGAGTAGACTTCTCGTAGAGGCCGAATGCATGTGCGACTGTGAGCAATCTGCAAAGATTATTTTTACCATATCTTGCAGCAGTGGCGATTATCGACCCACGCTCAGGTATCGAGTTCTGAACTCAGATAGGTATAGATTTGATGTACTGCTTACATTCATGCATGCAGATTTTATCATGTGATTATTTCAGATTTTATATGCAACATATCATCTCATAGGTTCTAGAGTAGGTTGATTTGATAATTAGATCATATGCATATTATGTTAATATGATTAATCTAATTATCTTCTACTATGTTTCAAAAATATTTTGAAATACATACATGAAATCGCCTACATTTTCCAACAGTGGTATCAAAGCAAGGTTGGTTATGACATATTACATATGCATATTAAATCTAAATTTTTATTTTATTTAGATCTAATATGTGATATCTTAGATCTGAATTTGATTAATAGATGATCGTACAAACTGATATAAGGTTATCTTGCTGTAGGGTTTTCCCTTTACAGTGAACAGGTTAACCTAGTTTGTACTGATCATTTGATAAAATCTGATTTTATATATTGCATGTGATATTTATAATCTGATTTAGATGTGATCTAATGTTATGATCAGATCTGATATAATTTAGATTAGATCTAAATTTAAACATATATGATATGTCGTTAGATTAGATGATCTGAGTAGCAAGTATTTGGATTGGATTGATCACCAGGCCGTCCGATCATAGGAGCAAGAAGGGTTTAAAGACTTTTTCTTTTCATTCGATGGGGTACTCTTATGACATGCAGGGGTGCCATGTGGTTAGATCCCATGAAGAGAAAAGCAAAAGGAAGAACTTAATTTTTTGCAAAACTTTAGATCTTGAAACCCTAGGTTTGTTGTATGTGATACAAAGTTGTATGAAAAAATAAAATATCTAATCTATATGATTAAAATTATTTTAATCATGAAAAAATAAAATCTTGAATCATAAAAAATTTTAGATATGATCTAAAAGATATTTATAATTGATTTTATTTTAGGATTATGTAAGATTTTCAGATTCGAAACTTCTTGAATTGTGCTAGCATAATTACTAAGCTGATCTAGTTTTGAACTGAGTTGACCCAGTCTTCTTATGCAGCTGGTTTAATGTTGATTGAGTCAACCCATTTTAGAATAAAAAATCTTTACATAATATTTATTATAAATTATTTATAAAATAAAAAATTAAAATTATTTCAAAATCTAAACCTAAATTCATGTTGATGTTGTACTTAATTAAGAATTAAGTATAGAATCGATTAGATCTAGAATTATAATTTAAGATCTAATGATATCGCATAAAATATGGGGCCATGGGTTAGCTAAAATTAGGTCCTTTTAATTGGATTAGATCTAAGGTTAGAATCAAAGAATTAATTGACTATATAGAGAAATTGATTAAGTCTAACCAGATATTGAATTAGATTAATCTGAGTTTCTCTAATACAATAGTTGTAGATGTCCAAGACTATATCTTTGATTAGACCAAATGGATCTTGATTATGTCTCAGTGGTTGAACCAAAATTATTAGGCTAGCCCAATTGAAACTAATTAACCAATTGGTGTTTAAGATAAGTTTGATATTTTGATCGGTGGTTTTTAACTGGCAGTGGCTTACCTAGCCATTTTGATGGTATCTAAGGCAAGCTTAGCAGACCCTCCAATTGATCTCACTTATTTGGCCAATTTGATGAATTATGTCTTGATTAGATCGTTAAGTGATTCGAGTTAACCCATGCCATTAAGGTTGATCAGTGTGATTGATCTAAGTGCCATTTCAATCAGCATGATCCTAATTCGATTTAATGACTTGGTACAGTCAGTGGGAGGATTGTGATCTACTGATTGATCTCTTCTTCTCTTTTTTCTAAATTAATTAAATTTTTTAAATTATTAAGTCCCTAAAATGAGATAGTTATGGTGATAACTAAATCATAGTCTCCCATTAAGGTGAATGATAATGGATCCATTAGTATGATGATCATTGGAAGCCCAAAGACCTGGTACTCATTTGCTATTGAAATTATCATTCATAATATGATGACTCAGTCGAGTCTCTCTGATGAGTGGTCAGGTTTGTCGATCAAAGTCAGACCTGATCATTTAGTAGTTAGATTTCTGAGTATGATCATATTAATGGTTGGACCTAATCGAAACTTTCAGTGGAGGTCCATCACCTACTGAAATAAAATCTGGGATAAAATTAATTACTAAAAATTATTTGAAGAAATAATTGTTTGAGAATCTATCCATAGGTGCATATGGGTTGATCGAGCCATCCTCAGGCCTGTATGCAGTCTGTGTGGATTCTAATATCTGCTAAGAAATTAAAGTAATTCCTCAGCTTGGAGGTAGAGGCTACCAATTTGACTAAAATAGTGAGAGAACTTTTAAACTAAAGTCCAAATTTTTAAGCTTAATCAATTTATAAACATAGAAGTCTTGTGTTTTTCTTTCAGTTATGGCTAGATATCTGTTATTCTGTTCACTATTTGATAGTGACTGATTTATAGGACCCAATTTTGATAGATGGTATCGAAAGTTGCAAATAATTTAAGAGCATGAATGGATCCTATATATGATTATGGATTCAGCACCTGCAGTTTTCACGTCCAACACATATGATGCGATCAAAGGCACTTATGAGAAGTGGCTAAATGATCATATCATCATGTGGTATTTTTGAGAGTAGCAAAGAGCACGAATTTAGTTATAAATTCAATGATGCTCAGTGAGAGAAAATTCTTCAAAAGAGTTTTTTCGCACCTCTGAAGATGTGTTTTCAGTGGGACAACAATCTTTTGAGAAAAAAAAAGAAAAGAAGGTGTAAAAGAATCATGCTTAGGCTAACAAGCTCGAACTAATAAAAGAGTCTGAGGTTAACCTAGTCTGATAGAGTCTCCTGACCTGAATAGGCTAAGGAAGATAAATCAATAAAGAATTACTGAACAAAGTACTTATATGATAACACCTTGTGATTTCTCTATCTATGATACTACTACCTAGATATTAGATATCAGAAGTTCATGCAAATTATTGCAATGACTTCAGGTTAGTAGAAAGATTGAAAATAATAAGAGGTTTCTGAATGTTGGAGTGGAAGTTATATTCTAATCCTAATTTTAAAAATCATCGAACTTATTTTCAATTCTAATAATATCATTTTAGTAATTATCACTATTGTCTAATAATTTTTTTATGATATTATTATGAATGATGTCAAAATCATGGTGGACAACTAAAGAAATAGCATTGACAAATAGTCACAGCCTGTTAGTGTATTGTACACAACAAACAAACTCCTTAGAGTAGATAATATCATGAAAGCCTACTTTTGATAATTTGGACTCGGTTATATAAGCAAGAATATGATTAACAGGAGAATTCTCAAAATCAATAATTATGAATTATTATCAACCTGTCAATTCTATCTCCTCAGTAAGATGATCATGTCACCTTTTGCTGGAAAAAAAAATGAATGAGCCAATGATATTCTGAGTCTGATGCATATTGATGTATTGGATCTATGAATATATTTATCATAAATTTATATTATTTAAAATATTTAAATAATTCTTTAATAAGATAGAGAAACAAACTAGAAGAGCACTAAAACTCTTCAATCAGACCGAGGAGAATGCCTTTCCGATGAGTTTTTTGACATATCTAGAAGAGAATAGGATTCTCTTTTATTGAAATCAATTTTGTCAGACATAGTTCGATCCATGATGAGATTTACAAGTCTGCCAGTCTTCTTTTAGGATTATACTCTTAAGACTGCTTGTTATGTTCTGAACTGAATTCCAAATTAATCAGTCGCAAAGACTTCATATGAGATATGGACTAGGCGTAAGCTGATACTCTTTTATCGTAAGAGTCTGAGAGTGTTTATTTTATATCAAGCATTTACAGACTGATTAACTTGGATCTCGATCCTATATGTATTATTTTATAGGGTAACCCTAAAGAATCTAAGAAATATAACTTCTATCTTGCTAAAGAATAAAAGTTGTTCGGAATTCCTTTTAGAAAAGGAGTATCTTGGTGAAGGAATGATGCTTTTGATATGAAACTTATGAAATTCAATAGGTAGAAGAACTAACACAATCTAGTGAGCCCATAGAATCGGATTTGATTAAATCAAACCCAAAATCTATTGTAAAAGTACCATTAAGCAGATCCGATAGAGTACCACATCCGTCGGATAGATACTTCAGTTTCTAGTTTTGGAATGTGATCCTGTTGAACTCTATGAGAACAACAAGGATCTGATCATCTACATGAATGCCATATAGAGGTCCGACTTTGATTAGTAGCTTTGGAGGCATAAAGTCCATAAAGGTCAATGGTGTATGGACACTTGTTGATCCACTCGAAAGGGTTAAAGCCCATAGAGTGTAAATAGATCTTCAATAAGATCAGAGTGGCACAAACGAGAAGGTAGAGATCTACAAAGCTCGTCTGGTTGCTGAAGGATATTGTCAACATTGTGGTATTGACCATAACAAGATATTTTCTCCTGTGGCAATGTTAAATATTTTAGCGTTGGAACATGTATTTTGATAAGTGATCAAAATGCATGATTTCATTGAGAATGAAGAAAAACTCTACAAATACAAATGGGTTAATAGTTCTGTGAGTATATTTTTTGTTTTGTATATGAATAAAATTTTCTTAATCGAGAATGATATTCCTTATATTATAAAGAATAAAGATTTCGTTATTATCATTGTTCTCTATGAAAGACTTGAAAAAAGTATCCCTCATCCTAGGGATAAAGATCTATAGAGATAGATCTAATAGGCTGCTTAGGTTATCCTAGTCTATGTACATAGAGTGTTTATGAGTAGAATTTATTCTATCATAAACACCATGTATAAGATCGGATATGGTATACTCACTAGGGGTAGTGAGTGGATACTTATAAGATCTGGATGAAAATCACTAGAAGGTCATTCTTAAGTATTTGAGAAATACTAAGGATCGATGACTCGGTTATGGAGAATCTGACTTAAAACTTATAAGAGAATGACTTCAGTTTTTAGTTGGATATAATAATAACAAGAATATGTTGGAATACATTCTTACCGTAAATAATGGAGCAATCAGCTGAAAAAGTTTCAAACAGAAAAATATAGCCAAATTTAATTTGCAATGCAAAATGCATTGCAGCATCCGATGTTTGCAAGGAAGCTATGTGATTGTACAGGTTCATCAGCAAGCTAGGAATGGCACCCTCCAATGATGGTCCTACTGTATTGTATAGCACCAGAGCTATAGCTCATGCCAAGGAGTTGAAGTCCCATTAGCTTATCAAGCATTTTGCATCGCTACCATCTTATTCGAAAAATTTGTTAAGGTGACGTCAATCTTTAGAAGATCGATAGAAAGGAGAACCCGATCAATCCATTTACTAAAGCCTCAGTATCTAGGAGTTCTGAGATAATAAATCGAAGATAAGTATATAATACTATACTGATTGACTTTAGTTCAAGTGGAAGTTGTTGAGAAATGTGTCCTAAAGTCAATCGTTTGATGATTGTACTAATTATAAATATATATGAATTGATCAATAATAAAAATTATTTGATCTTTTTTATCACAAGATTACATCTTTTATTGAACTCCTGTATTATGATGAAGTCTTTAGAGACTACTTTGAATGATAAAGAAAGATTTATCACATAGTTCTTATACTGATTCATGATCAAACGATACGCTATTACTAAGATGATAGTGATATTAAGTGTAGATCGTTGTGTGCCATATGTATTGATTGTCCTTTTAACCAAATGGTATGGAGATATTGATATGGCATGCAGGTGAGATGTAGGAGTACATCTCATTGAACGTGACCAATTGTAAAGTACTCTGCTGTCAAGAGTAGCTCATGAAGTGTATAGATATAAGTCTTCCTCTGACATGAGATCACCACGGTGACTTACAAGCAACTCACTATACTTTGGTGCCAGACTAACTGAGTTTTAAATTTAGTGATGAAAGATTTTTGGGTACAGTCAAATACTTGTCAAGTTGGTGCATGAGTCAAGATGAGATTGATCCCTCTGAATTAGTAGGAGTTAATGTATCAATGTATTTTAGTTTAGCAAAATTTGAGCTCGGATAATCCATGTGATAGATTTGAAAGATTAAAATATAATGTGGATGATCTATCTAAGATTGATAGTTAAATCCTAGGTCATCCTTGAGCATTAGGGTCAAGGGAATGAATTATACAGTAACTATACGCCAGTAGGTTCTTGAATATTGCTTCACCATCATTCGACCTATCTGAACGTTGGGTCACCATTACTAGATGGTTATATCGATTGGTTTAAAAATTTATTTTTATGCTATCGACTTAGCTTCGAACCTATGGGGTCACACTCAAAAGAAGTTTTTGACTGACCTGTGGTTGATCAACGATTGAGAATCATTTAAGGGCTTAATCATCAATTTGATTGATGATTAATCTTATGCAAAAGTTGCAATAAATTTATTCACCAAGTATTAATGAATTAATAAAGAATTAATTAGCAATTAAATTACTGATTAGTTCAATTTAATTGAGTAAAGAAGATTAAATAAGCTCTAATTGAATTAGATTCAATTAGGTTTGATCCGATTAGGTTATGAGATGATTTAATCGCTAAGGGATAATTGTTCCTGATTTGATCAGAACTTTGGTTCAATCAATTCTTAATTTGATTAAGATTTGATTAAAAATTTATGAAACCTAATTAGATTAAGTTCATCTATTTTATTTGAGCTAAACCAAATGTGATTCGGTTTAGATTCAAATAAGGAAATTAAGGGTCCATATTGCATTGGACTCTTCTCCCTTGCACACCAAATTTTCAACACCCATATTTCTTCACACCAAGTGATTTTCTATATGAGATTTCTTCATGCTAAAATCTATTTCCCTTCTCTCTCTCACATCCAAATTTGGGTAGGATCTGGTTTTAAATGGTATGTTTAAATTAGATTTGAATAGGATACCATATAGATAATGTTTGACATTATCTCTTAGACCTTGCTACCACTTCCCTTTTATTTCCTTCTTTTGTGTGACAAAATAAGGATTCTTCACTATGGAAGATTAGTTGGAGAACTAATTTACCATGAAAAATTATGAAAGGAGGTGTCCCATATTATTTTGGGCATGTTTTGGCATTAATAGATGAGAGAAGGCAACATCTTGTAAGAGTCTATGATCTTTAGGACTTTTCACCCTTATTCCTTATATGCCAATAAAAAGAGGTTTTTATTTTTATTTTGAGTGTGTAATGGAGTAGAGAGAGGGCTCTCCACGTTGAGGTCCTTGGGGCATGAGTCCTTGGTGTGGAAAAATAGATGAGGGTCCTCTTCTATGTGGGTGTGCGCAAAACTTAGGTTTTTAGAGTTTTATTCCTTAGGATTTGGGAAGAGAGAAAAAATAAGAGAAAAATTGTTTTTTTCTTCATCTTTCTTCCACCTCTTCATCTCCTCCAGAAGTCTATCTTCAACCTCTAGAAAGGTTCTAGAGATTTAAAGAAAGAATCTAGATTAGTCAAGAAGAAAGTCTTCATATGAGTTAGCATTCTCGAGAAGATCAATCAGATCAGAGCTTTGAGTGGACTTTTCATAGGGGTCAGACGCATGTGCGACTACGAACAACTAGCAAAGATCATCTTTGTCACATCTCTCAGTAGCGGCAATCATCGATCCATGCTCAAATATCAAGTTTTGAACTCAGATAGGTATAGATTTGATGTACTGCTTACATCTATACATGTAGATTTTATCATGTGATTATTTTAAATTTTATATGCAATATATCATGTCATAGATCTTAGAGTAGATTAATTTGATGATTAGATCATATACATGTTAGGTTAATACAATTAATCTAATTGTCTTTCACTGTGTTTTATTTCAAAAAAATTTTGAAATACATGCACGCAATCGCCTACTTTTTTCAACAGAAATGGCCAAAGCTGATTGAAAAGTAACTTGTGGCAAAATTAATTACTAGAAGTTGTTTGATGAAATAATTGATTAAGAATCTATCCATGGATACACAGGAGTTGGTTGAGCCACATTCGAACCTATGTACAACCTATGAAGATTCTAATATCTACTAAGAAATTAGTGTAATTCCTCGAATTTGAGGTAGAGTTTATCAATTTGTATAAAATAATCGGAGAACCTTTAGACTAAAGTCCATATCTTTAGGCTTAATCAATTCATATACTAATTAGATTTTTGATTTTTTTATGTTTTGTAGTTATGGCCATCACTTTGTCGCTCAGATCACTATTAGATAGTGATAAACTACGGGATCCAATTTCAATAGCTAGTATCGAAAGCTTAAGATCGTTCTGAAGCACGAGTGGATCTTGTACGTGTTGACAGATCTGGCACCTGAGGAGCCAGCTCCGAATGTTCATGGTATGGTCTGAGATATTTACTAAAAGTGACTTAACGATCGAATCACGATGCATTGTATAATGCTGGCAACTATGAATGATGAGCTCAGCTGCAAGTTTGAGAATGCTCAGCCATAGGGCATGCTTCAAATATTGAACAAGTCCTTTGGCACTCTGGATGATGTTGAAAGGCATAAAACATATTGTACTATCTTCAACACTTGAATGAGAAAAGGGGCATCAATCATTGATCATATACTGTACATGAACGAGTTGATTAAGTGTCTAAGCAAGCTCTGTATTCCCCTACATGAACAGCTGGGGAAAGATGCGATTTTGAACTCCCTGCATAAATCCTACCTCTCATTTCTTACTTATTACAGAATGACAAAGCCTGCAGTCAACTACCATGATTTGTTGGGGTTCTTGCAGAACTTTAAGAAGGATCACTAGCTCCACAAGGAGTCGGTGAATATGGTGGAAGGATCTTCTTCTGGGCGTCAACCCTTTAAGAAAAGGAAGAAGAACAAGAAGGATAAAAAAAAAGATGCAAAGTGCTGGGGCATCCAAGCCCTGTCAGACCAAGAAACTTAAGTCTGATCAGAGTAAGGTAGAATGCTTCTTCTGTAAGAAGTAGGGGCACTAGAAGATGAATTATCCTTAGTACATTGCCTCTTTGGATCCGAACAAGTAGAATAAGAGAAAGAAGCAAGCTATTGCTGGATAAAGTAATTATATGATAACATCTTGTAATTTCTCTATTTATGATTCTACTATCTGGGTATTAGATATTGGAAGTCCTTTTAATATATGCAATTCATTATAGAATTTGTAGGTCAATAGGAGATTTGAAGAAGGCAAGAGATTTCTTAATGTTGGAGATGGAAGATCAGTTTCAGTTCTAGCATTAGGGATTGTCAAGCTTGTATTCAAGTCTAATGTAATTATTCTTAATGAATGTCACTTTTGTCCTTCATTTTATTGAATATTATTTATATAGGCCTTTTGACCATGAACGGTTATGAAATTTCAATAATTTTTTTTTTGTAATATCATTATGAACAGTGTTACTGTGATAAATGGATAATTGAACAATAAAATTTATATATCATCACAGTCTGTTAGTGTAGTGTACACATCCAGCAAACATTTGAGAGTTGATGATGTCTCTGAAATCTATCTATGGAATTATAGGCTAGGTCATGTTAATAAGAATAGAATAAATAGGCTGACTCAAGCGAGAATCCTCGAAGTCGATAATTATGAATCACTTCCAACCTATGAGTTTATCTTTTTGAAAAAATGACAAAGTCATCTTTTACTAGAAAAGATAAACAAACCAGTGAAATTCTAAGTCTTGTACAAATTGATGTATATGGACCCATGAACACAAGTACTAGAGGTGAATTAATACTTCATTATATTCACAAATGACTTATTGAGGTATGGATATGTCTACTTAATGACACATAAGTCTGAATTATTTGAAATATTCAAATGGTTCTGTAATGAGGTAGAGAAATAAACTGGAAAGAGTATTAAAACTCTTCGATTTGACTAAGGAGGAGAATACCTCTTCAGTGAGTTTCTGACATACCTAGAAGAGAATAAGATTTTTTTGCAATAGACCCCTCCTGGAACACCACAGCATAATGGTGTCTCGAAAAAGAGGAATCGAATCCTATTAGATATGGTTCGATCCATGATGGGCTTTGCAAGTCTATCAATTTTCTTTTGAGGATATGCACTCAAGTAGGCTTGCTATTTACTGAATAAAATTTTGAGTAAGTTTATAAATAAAATACCACATAAGATGTGGACAGGGCGTAAGTCAGTACTCTTTCACCTTAGGGTTTGGGGGCATTCGGCTTATGTCAAGTGTTTGAAAATAGATAAGCTCGGACCTAGATCTTTCAAATGTAATTTCATTGGGTAGCCAAAAGAGACTAAGGGATATTACTTCAGTACTCTTTCACCTTAGGGTCTGGGGGCGTCCGGCTTATGTCAAGTGTTTGAAAATAGATAAGTTCGGACCTAGGTCTTTCAAATGTAATTTCATTGGGTAGCTGAAAGAGACTAAGGGATATTACTTCTACCTTGTTGATGAATAAAAGATGCTCGTCAGTAATAACGTAAACTTTTTAAAAAAGGAGTTCCTAGGGAAGGAACTAATGCCACTAAGATTGAACTTGATGAAGTTTGACTGGTAGAAGAACCCACACAATCTAGTGAACACATAAAATCAGATTTGATTAGATCAAATTCAAAACCCATTATAGAGCCATTTTTTAGGAGATCTAGTAGAGTACCGCATCAACCAGATGGATATTATGATTTCTTGGTCCAGGATGGTGATCTTGTTGAACTCCATGAGAATAATGAGAATCCGATCACCTATATAGATGCTATGCAGAGGTCTGATTTCGATAAGTGGCTAGAAGCTATGAAATTCAAAATGGAGTCCATGAAGGTCAATGATGTATGGACATTAGTTGACCGAAGGGATAAAACCCATTAGGTGTAAGTGGATCTTCAAAAGGAAGAGGGGCACAAATGGGAAGGTGGAGACCTATAAAGCCCATCTGGTTGTCAAGAGTTATCATCAGTGTTATGGTATTAACTATGACAAGTTATTTTCTCTGGTGGCAATGCTTAAGTCCATTCGGATCATGCTTACAATAGCAGTACACTTGGACTATGAAATCTAGTAAATGGATGAAAAAACTACTTTCCTAAATAGAGAGCTGGAAGAAGACGTGTATATGAATCTAAGGTGTGCAAGCTTTAGAGGTCCATTTATGGACTGAAATAGGTATCTTGGAGTTGGAATATGTATTTTGATAAGGGGATCAGAACATATGGCTTCATTAAAAATAGAGAGAAACACTGCATATACAAGTGGGATAATAATTCTATGGTAGTATATCTTGTTTTGTATATGATTGACATTCTCTTAATTAGAAATAACATCCCTACATTACAGAATAAAAGTTTGACTGTCATCTCAGTTCTCCATGAAGGACTTAGAAGAAGCATCCTATATTCTTGAGATGAAGATCTATAGAGATAAATCAAAAAAGTTGCTTAGATTATCCCAGTCCATGTACATTGATACTGTGCTGAAGCAGTTCAGCATAGAAAATTTCAAGAAAGGCTATCTTTTGATAGGCCATAGAATTTCTCTCTCGAAAAGAGATTGTCCGACAACTCCTCGAGAGAGAGCATATGAGTAGAATTTTATATGCTTCGATAGTGAGATCTATTTGGTACACCATGATATGTATGAGATTGGATGTGGCATACTTAATAGGGGCAGTGAGCAGATACTAATCTGATTCAGGTGACAACCACTAGAAGGTCGTAAAGACTATCCATAAGTATTTGAGAAATACTAAGGACTAATGGGTCGTCTATGAAAAATCTAACTTAAAACTTATGGGGTTTACAGACTTTAGTTTTCAGTCAGATCATGATGATAGTAAAAACATATCGAGATACGTATATATCCTGAACGATGGAGTAATTTGTTGAAAAAGTTTCAAGCAGTACATCATGGCTGACTCTATTTGCGAGGTAGAATATATTGTGGTATCTGATGCTATGAAGGAAGTTGTGTGGTTGTGGAAGTTCATCGACGAGCTCAGAGACAACCTTTCGTCGATGGCCTTGTCTTGTTGTATTGTGATGCACTAGCATCATTGCTCAAGTAAAAAAATCGAAGTCCCATCAATGCACCAAGCATATTTTGTGTCACTACCACCTAATCCGAAAGATCATGGATTGAGATGACATTGAGCTTCAGAAGATCGATGGAAAGAAGAACCTAACCAATCCATTTACTAAAGCCCTTGGTGTCAAGAAGTTCGAAGATTATAAATCAAAGATGGATATACGATACTATACCGATTGGCTTTAGTCCAAGTGAGAGTTGTTGGAAATTGCATCCTAAAGTCAATCATCAGTCTATTGATGGTTGTGCTCTTACTTGTAAATTATATGTGAATCATAATTAATAAATATTATTTGGCTTATTCATCACTTTGTATACATCTTCTTTATTGAACTCCAATAATGTGATGAAATTTTTAGGATTATTTTAATTGATATAAAAGGATATATCATTTAGTCTTTAAATCTATTCGTGGTCAAATGATACGCTATTACTAGGATGATAGTGATTATCAAGTGTAGGTCGTTGTGTGCTATATGGGTTGGTTGTCTTCTTAATCAAGGAGTGTGGAGAAATTGATATGACATGCAGATGAGATATAAGAGTATATCTTACTAAACATGACCAACTATAGAGTAGTCTATTATCAAGAGTAGCTCGTGCATGATATGGGTATAAGTATCCCTCCGACTGAGATCACTACGTTGACTTGTGTAAGCAACTCATTGCACTTTGGTGTCAGACTATCTGAATTTCTAATTCAGTACTGAAAGATTTCTGTGTATAGTCGAGTACTTACAAAGTCGGTGTGTGAGTCAAGATGAAATTGACCTATCCAGATTATAGGAGATAGTGCATCACTGTTTTTTAATTTAGTAAAATTTTGATCGAGATAATCCATGAGATAAATTTAAAAGATTAAAATACAATGTGGATGACTCATTCAGGATTGATAGTTAAACCCTAGGTCATCTTGAGCATTCAGGATCAAAGGGATGAATTATATAGTAACCATATACCAATAGGTTCTTAAATATTCTTTGCCATTATTCAGCCTATCCAGACATCAGGTACTATTGCTAGATGGTCACTTCGATTGGTATAAAAAATTATTCCTATACTACCGACTGAGATTTGAACCTATAAGATCATACTCAAAAGAAATTTTTGATAGATCAAGTAGCTGATCGACGTTTAAGAATCGTCTAAGGGTATGATCATCAATTCGATGGATGATCAACCTTATGCAAAAGTTGCAATGAATTATTGCGCTAAGGATTAGTTAATTAATGGAGGATTAATTAGTTAATTGAATTACCAATTAGCTCAATTTGATTGAGCATTGAGGTTTGGATTAAGTCTGATTGAATTGGATTCAATTAGGTTTGATCCGATTAGGTTGTGAGATGACCTAATCGCTAAGATATTTGTTTCCTGATTTGATCAGGACTTGGACTTGATTAATTTCTAATTGGATTAAAAATTAATTAGGTTAGTTAGCTACATAACTAGTTTAGATTAGCTCAAGCTGAATCTAATTTGATTGAGAACTAAATTGATTTGGATCAAATTCAAAATCAATTTGAGTTTTAAAAGCTCCACATGCAACACCTTTTTTCCACGCCTTCCTCTTCATGTGAATTCTGATTTTTTGTGTGCACTAGAGTGGTGTCACCCTACCTCTCAATGCCCTAGTGGATAGGATAAGTTTGTTTGGATTTTGAATTCAAAGAGGTTTGAGTCTAAACTTAACAACTTGATCTTTATCTTGTTGTTACATGATCCTATCCACTCCTCCATGCCAATCATTAAAACCCTCTATTTTGTGTGACAAAAAAAAAGTGTGCTTTTTACCATGAGAAGTGTTCTCAGATAGGGGCATGAAAATAGAGAGGAGGCGGGCTTCTATGCATGTGTAACCGAGGAAAAATACTTCTTCTTGGGTGTGAGTTCTTGGGTGGTTACTCTAGGGTTTCATCTCTAGGGTTTTGTGTGAAGAAAATAAAAGAGAGTCTTTCCTATTCTTCTTCCACCATCTTGTGGTCCTCCTCTTATTCCATCTTCAGATCCAAAAGAGTCTGGAAGATCCGAAGGAAGGAGTGAAATCAGCCTTTTTGTGCCTTTCTCGTGAGCTAGCACTCTCGGATAGGCAGATCAGATCAGGGCTTTGAGTGGATATCCTGTAGAGGTCGAACATTTTGTGCAGCTACTCGACATCAGGAAGAACTCAATACTATATTCATCAATAGTGGCGATCATTGACCCACATGAAAGTAATTAGTTCTGAACTCATCTGATCCGATCTAATGGTTAGATCTAATCTAGGGTATCGATGTGATTGATGCAGATTTTTTTTAATTTTATATTTTAATTGCATGTAAGCTCATATCATAGATTTTTATTTAGTAGTTTAGATATAATCTTATACATGTAATGTAGATTAAATAGTTTAATCTAACATGATTTTGCTGAAAATTTTAAAATTGTATGTATAGAACTGTCTAGTTTTCTTTTAGTTGGATGTATGTCCTAGAAGTCAGATTGACCAACACTTGTAAAACTTTTTTAGGATATATTTTATAATATTGACTTATAAATTAATAAAGTTAGATTTATTTTCATTCAAATCTATGTTATTAAGTGTCTTTGAATTATCCATTGAGTTAATGGGTATAATGATACATATTCTTAAGAGTTGAGAATTTGAGACATGTGTCATTATAATTAATTCATAAATTACTCTTGATCATAGGATCATCACTGGGATAGTATTTGATCCGGAGAGATTGGTGCACAATCACTTCCTTAGGATAGATGAGTCTTGAACCTACAGTATGGAGATATCAAAGCGAGAGTATAAATACTTGTTAGGAACAAGAATACTGAGCATGACAATCACGAGCAATCACTAGGACGTCTATCTACTCATCAGTGTCTAACTCGATACTGCGGTAGTATAATTAGTTCTTTGACCTATGGTGCTCGACTGTCTATAGTAAGATTGCTATAATTTGACTATATCATAACTCAGTCTTCTAGCCATATGGAGCCTTGAGGTGTATGTTGGCTGCAGTAGACTCATTGTAGGAATAGAATGCGTACAAAGATGGAATCTATTGACCTTGATAGATAAGGAATAGTCCTATATAGATCATAAGGCTGAGTCCTAAAGCCCATGACCATGGCATGTGAAAGATAAAAAGGTATTTCTATTGGATTTCATATTAGACTCGAGTCGATTGATGCCAACATATGACAAGAATCAGGTTTAATGAGTTATCCTTAACCTATGTCTTCTCGAAACTCATGATAGAAGAATTAAATTACATGACAATTGCACTTAGAGATTCATCATTTAGTTCTACTGCTAGATTGCCATCACATACTACGAGGTGTCACTGGTGGATCGTGAGACTAATTGAAAATTATTTTGATAATAAATAATTCTTAATTAGTTGAATTGAAAAGAGTTTTGATCCATCGAAAAGAGTTTCAATGATGTTGCTGATAGAGATTACAACATATCTCATTATCAAATAGAATTGAACCTATGGGGTCACACAAATAAGGATTTTGGTCTAGGATTACACAATTCGGCTAGGTGTAGTCTGATTGGGTTAGGTTAATTAAGTCCTAGTTTTGGATTTAAGGAAGCTATGCTAGTATATGGTTAAATCTATTTTCTCCAACCTAATTTGGGTTCACTATTAGATAAGGTTTAATCAAATTGAAGCAAGCTCAATTGGGTGCCAAAAGTTGGTGAACCCAAGTCCCTAAATAACCTAATCTGATTAGGTTTGAGGGGGTGTCAACATTTGATGCCACCCAGGTTTGCTCGCCCATGATGAGGGTGCACATTCACATGGATCTTATCCATGTGTCTCACCCAATTTAGGTGAGAGGAAGAGAGAGAGAGAGGAAGATAAAGCCTATTCAAATTTGAATGGTAGTGGTTAAGTTTTGATGTTTGATTTAAAGTTCAAATTTGAACTATTCGAATTTGAAACAGAGGAGATTGTTTTGGGTGACAACCAACCTTATCTTTGGATGATGCCCATCAGGTTTTTCTTGGTGCTTTTGTGCAACAAAAGAGAGAAAAATAGGGTGGGGGTGGTAACAAGCAGAGTCCTGCTTTAAGGCATCTGATCCGATCAGATACCTATATAAAGGGTGCCCTATCAATTGATTAGTGAAGATTTTTTTTATGAGATAAAAATTCCACACCTCCTCCTCCAATCTCCACCACTCCTCCCCTTCTCCTCTCTAATCTCTCACCTTCTTCCATGCCCAAAGGTGTTGGGCATCACATTTGGTGGTCTCAAAAGGTCAAAATCCATTCGATCTATGCAAAGAAGCGAGAAGGCTGCGATCAAGCATTGATCGGAGCCCTACCGGAGATCAGATCCAAAGCTGATCAAAGAGCTTGCATAATCTATCTAGGAGTAAATAAATTGAAGAAGGAGAAAGCATCCTAGTCCATGCCTAAGTGGATATCTATAGAGGCCGGGCACGTGCGTGGCTCAACAGTGAACCTCGAGTCTATGGAATCAATGGATTGCAGAGTTCTTCTACTTGCGTAAGGTGATATGATCACATTACCATCTGATTTAAAGTAGTTTAAATCTCTATTTTATGATACCTCTTGATCTAGATGCATGATCGATCTAGCCATCAAGATCGAATCTCGATTTGATCATACTCAGTTCAAAAAATTTTTGAAATTCTGCTACACTATGATCTGATCGATCAGGCATGCAATCATTCCTTCAGCGCACAGGCAGGACAACCAAACACCTTCAGGTGGCCAAGCTCCACCTTCTATCTACTCCAAATCTCTTTTGGAATTCCTTATTTAAGCTTGCTTTGAGGGGACTTGTTGACAAGAAAATAAGAAAAAGTTATCGGATCACCCCAAAAAGACTTGGACAGTGATGCCTATAGCCTCAAGCTCCAGGCCTTTCCATGAGTGCCTGGTTCATCCTTTCCATCTCTCCATTTTGCTGGGAGGTCATCCTTACTATGTAATAGCATTTGATGCTGTTCTCCTCACAGTAACTCCTAAACTCATAGCTTGTAAACTACCCTCCATTGTCAGTCTGCAGGCACTTCATTGGTTTGCTTGTCTAAAGCATGCTTTTCAAACCGACAGGCATTTTAAGCATGCTTTTCAAAAATTTTAAAGTGAAAGACAGATCAGATTAAACTATTTAATCTAATAAACATGCTTTAGATCTAATCTTAAACACCTATCCTAGGATCTATAATATGTTATATTACATATATGAGATCTGAAAATAAAAATTTGCATGCATGATCATATCAAACATTCAATGGTAGATCACATCTACACCATAGATCATATCTATAATAAATAAGTTCAAAACTCATCACCATGGATAGTAGATCACCACATTTGAATCTCATGGTCTTACTGGTTGCTTATAGCCACACAGGATGTCCGATCTCTATAGATCATCCACCCGAAGTCCTGCGTTGATCGATCTCCCTGAGAGTGCTAGCTCGTGCGAAATCTTATTGATGGTTGATCTGCTTCTTCTCTTTGGATCTCTCAGATGCTTCTGAAAATGAAGACAGAATAGGAGGATGAAGATTCTGTGGAAGGAGGAGAACTCTTCTTCTCCTTTTGTTTTCCACTCATCCAAAATTCTAGAACAGATTTTAGGTCTCTCACCCAAGAGGAGTCAGATCTCCTCTAATCTCACATGCCAAGGAAGGCTTCCCAACCTAAGACCTCATGCCCCACTTCTCAGATTATCTCACGGTGAAAAAATATTTGAATTTTATCACACAAAATCCAGCCCTTAAGGTGGGCGTGGATAGGTAGATAAGGATAAAGATTTAGGTAGTTTTTAGTTCAAATTCAAACTATTTTGAATTCAAACCCTAACCACTTAATTTTTATCCTTTTAGGCATTGAGATGGGGCAACAAAAATATTTTTGGAATGATGTTTTCTCATGCAAATTTTGAATTTGTATTGAGATAGATGGCATGGGTAAAGGGTGTCGCATGAGAGGATAAGTCCAATCAAAATTAGACTCTAGGGTTTATCCATTTAGGTCTTCATCCTAATTAAATTAAGTTAGACCTAATTAGATAACTTAAACCTAATTTAATTAGATACTAAACTAATTTGATTAAATCCTAATCAAATCAGAATATAATCGAGCCCAAGTCCTAATCAAAGCAAGAATCACTCACCCTTAGTGATTAGGTTATCTCATAACCTAATCGGATCAAACCTAATTGAATCCAATTCAATTAGACTTGAACCAAACTACATTGCTCAATCAATTTGAGCTAATCAGTAATTTAATTGCTAATCAATCCTCCTATAATTCACTAATCTTTAGTGAATTAATTCATTACAATTTTTGCATAAAGTCAATCATCAATCATATTGACAATTATACCCTAGAATGATTTTCACTCGTTGATCAGCCACTTGATCAGACAGTAATCTTTTTTGAGTGTGACCATAGAAGATTCGAACCTAAGTTGGTAGCATAAAAATAAATTTTTATACTAATCGATGGGACCATTTAGCAATGGTACCCGATGTCCGAATAGACAGAATATTTGCAAAGCAACATTCAAGAATCCTGAACTATGGTTATCGTATAATTCATCCTTTTGACACTCGGTGCTTAGGATGATTCAGAGCTAAACTATCAACTTATAATTAGTACATCTATAATGTGTCTCAATCTCATAAATCTTGTGACTCTCATAAGGACTATCTTGGCCAAAGCTTTGCTGAATTGAAACACAATGTAGCACTAACTCCTAAAATCAGGAGCAGTCAATCCTATTTTGACTCACACACTGACTTAACAAGTACTTGATTGTGCTTAAAAATCTTTCATCACTGAATTAAAAATTTAGGTAGTCTGACACTAAAGTTTAGTGAGTTGCTTGCAAGTCACTATAGTGATCTCAGGTCGGAGGGACACTTATATCCATATCCTTCATGAGCAACTTTTGACAGTAGAATATTTTACAGTTGGATCACGTTCAGTGAAATGTACTCCTACATCTCACCTACATGCCATATCAGTGTCTCCACACTCCTTGATTGAGAGAACAACCAACCCATATGGCACACAATGATCTACACATGATATAGCTATCGTCTTAGTAATAGCATATTGTTTGGTCACGAACACATTTAAGGACTAAACGATAAATCCTCCTTTATCAATCACAATAATCCTAAGGACTTCATCACAATATTGGAGTTCAAAAAGAAGATATACATTGTGATAAAAAAATCAAATAATTTTTATTAATTAAAATTCATATACAATTACAAATATGAGCTCAACCGTTAACAAGCTGATGATTAGCTTTGAGACTAATTTCCAACACTTCACTGGTTTGCCTGTCTTCTTCTTAACTTCAGCTCTCTAGGTTTTAAACCAAGCAAAAACATCTGATTTCTCCCTGATCAAATACACCCGACCTTCCTTAAGAAGTCATCAATGAAGGTCAAAAAATATTTTGCCCCATCTCTAGCTGAAATAGAGATTGATCCCCATACATCTGAGTGCACCAGCTCAAGCATTGCTTTACTATGCTTGGAACTACTGGCAAACTTAACCCTGTGCTGTTTGCCATAGATACATAGTTCACAGAGGTTATTTCCATCTTTCTTCAATGTTGGAATCAGACCTCTCTTGCTCATCCCAATGAGTCCTCTATCACTCATGTGACGCATCCAATAATGCCACAGTTGATAAGCAAACTGCTCCTCCTGTGCTGCCGCAAGTACCTCTACATTATCTATCACAAATGAGCTTTCCATCCTATAGAGATTATTGCTATTCTTTTACCTCTCATCACTACCAAAGCTCCCTTGGTGATCTTTAAACACCCACCGCCTAGTTAGCTACTAAAAGCATAACCCTACTCCTCCAAATAGCCCAATGAAATCAGATTCTTTTTCAACTCCGAGACATGTTTCATATTTGTAAGAGTTTGAATGACTCCATCATACATCCTCATCCTTATTGTGCCTACTTCAGCCACCTTATAAGGATGATCATCTCCAAGGCTAATGCTCCCTCCATCTGTTGTGACATAGGTTGCAAACTAGTCCCGATGCGAGGTGTAGTGATGTGAGCATGCTGAATCAATTGTCCACTCACTGTTGCTTTCCATAGAACCATCTGAAACCACCAATAGATCATCCTCACCATCCTTAGATGAATTTACTCTCATGTTGGTTGAACCACACTTCAAAGCACCTTTTTCCTTCTGATTCTTCAGAAGTGGGCAGTTTCTCTTAAAGTGCCCAACTTCATGGCACTTATAGCACTTTGTAGTCTTCATCTGGATTTGAGACTTTGATCTCCCTTTGAACTTTCCTCTGACCCTCTCTTTGGGTCTATCATGCCTCTCATTCATAGCAAGCACCTCTAAATTTGAGCCTTGCTAGCTTATCTTCTCTCTTTATTCATTCAATCAGAGAACACTAACAACCTCTTCAAAGTTCAGGGTTTTCTTCCTATACACCAAGGTTGTTATGAGACCATCATATGATGCTGGAAGTGAACACAACAATAATAGAGCCCTATCCTCCTCATCGATTTTTACATCAAAACTCATCACCTTTAAGCAAACTTAATTGAATCTCTGAATATGTGTAAAATAAGGTCTCCTCCTTCATGCATCCTCAAGCTATACAATTGGTTTTTCAACCACAACTTGTTTGTCATATTCTTATCTATATATGTATTCTCTAACTTGTTCCAGAGGCCCTTCACCATGGTCTCTGTACAAATCTCTGGCAAGATCAGCCAAGCACATCCTAATAATACTAAAGGCTATCTCTTCAAATTCCTCCCAACCTTCAAGGCTAATCTTCTCGAGTATTTCCCTTATCAAGATTTTATAGATCCTCTACTGAACCAGCAAGTCCTCTATCCTTTGCTATCATAGGGTGAAGTTCCCCTTACCGTCATATTTCTTAAAATCCATCATTAGGTTACTAGATGCCATACCAAATAGAAAAACAAACCGACAACTAGCACACAAACAAAAAATCTGTTTCAATAAATCTATTTTGCACCTTATCAAGATCCAGGTGAGATCTCGATCTTTCCTCCACCAAATCATGCAATAAGTCTCTGATACCAGATGTTGGGATCTTTCCTTCTATTGTGATGATCTTAAAACCTGCAACAAGGGATTGTGGAGGACTTTGGTGGCCAACCAAACACCAAACAAAAAAATAGCCTACAAGAAATTAGCACTTGTATAGTTTGATGTTGTACCTTTGAAAGAGCCTTAGAGATCTTTATTCTTCTCTTCTAGATCTGAAACACCACCAGCCAAGGCTTCAGACTAGTGAGTAAAGGGGCATGGAACTCCCTTTGGATGTCCAAGAAGAAGAGGGAAGAAAAGCTCTTGGCGGCTAGGACTTGGGGTCACTAGAAACCTTAGCGCCTCCAAGGTTCTTTCCTTATTTGGAGGTGGCGGCAAAAAACCCTAGGTTTCTTGATATTGGGAGGCATCCAGAGGAAGGAGAGAGAGAGAGAGATGAGGAGAGAGAAAGTTAGGGAGAAGATGATCTATTCTTGATTGGCTTAATCAAAATATAATACAATGTGTACTTATATACATAGTTAATGTGACTTGATCCAAAATCTCCCATGGCTAACCCAATGTAAGATTGCACTCATCCAAGCCCAAATATATCCATGACTTAACCCAATCTCACCTCTCTTAGATTCAAACCTAGCTCAATATAACAAGTTAGTCCCTCAAGGCCCAAATTCTCTGGACCTTAAGACTGTGATAGTTGACAGCCTTTCACTCTAGGGCCCAAACTAGCTTTAGAACCCCCATAAACACCTCATGGGTCTTGAACCTTAGCCTTTTTCTTGATCCTCTGAGCCTTGGGAGCATCACACCAGATCCTACATATCTGTCTATTGACATTTTTGGCAGTTACGACCAAAATCGTGTGCATCTTTAAATAGTATTGGCTAGTACAACCCACTCTACAACCCTTCCACTACAGTTCTCCTTCTACTGAAGTATGCCTCACAAGCAAAAGAGTGACAAAAAGTGAGTATGCTTTAGAATTCACTCTCGGAGATACAACATCGGATCACCTGATCAAGATAATATTTGAACAACTCGGATTTCTCCCAGAAATAATACTTGATTTGGGGGAAAAATTGATTTTTCTCTTATTGGGACCAATGAGATAGGACTTGCCAAACAGCCAAGTAGTTAACTATTGAAAATTATGTCCCCAAGCCAATCATCAGCCTATTGATGGTTATACTCTTGTATGTAATTTGTATATGAATTGTAATTAACAAATATTATTTGGCTTTTTCATCACATTGTGTACATCTTCTTCTTGAACTTCTATGTTGTGATGAAGTCATTTGGACTATTTTAATTGATAAAAGAAAATTTATCATTTAGTTTTTAAATATATTTGCGACCAAACGATATGTTATTACTAGGATGATAGCTATATTAAGTGTAGATCGTTGTATGCCATATAGGTTGGCTGTCCTCTTAACCAAGGAGTGTGGAGACACTAGTATGGCACGTAAGTTCTTTGTAGGAGTACATCTCACTGAACGTGACCAACTTCAGAGTACTTTACTATCAATAGTTACTCCGAAGGGATATGGGTATAAGTATCCCGCCGACTTAAGATCACTACAGTGACTTACAAGCAACTCACAATGCTTTAATGTCGAACTATTTAAATTTTTAATTTAGGGATGAAAGGTTTCTGAGCATGATTAAGTACTTGTGAAGTCAGTGTGTGAATCAAGATGGGATTGACCACTCCAAGTCAATGGAGAGTATGTCTCAATATATTTTAATTTAGCAAAATTATGACCAGGGTAGTCCTAGTGAGGAGTCACAGGATTAATAGGTTGAGATACAATAAGGATGCACTGATCAAGAGTTGACAGTTAACTCTAAAGTCATCATAAGCATCAAGGGCAAAGGGATGAATTATACGATAATCATATGTCAATAGATTCTGAGTATTGCTTTGCATACATTCAGCCTATTTGGATGTCGGGTACCATTGCTAGATGGTCACTTCAATTAGTAGAGTAATATATTCTTGTATTATCCACTTGGTTCAATCCTATAGGATCATACACATTAGAAGTTCCTCTTAGATCAATTGGCAGATCGATGATTGAGAATCATTCGATGGTAAAATCGTTAATGCGATGGATGATCAACCCTGTGCAATAGTTGCAATAATATAATTTGCTATGTATTGATGAAATATAGGAGGATTAGTTAGTAATTAGATCATTGATTAGCTAAATTGGATTGAGCATTAAAGTCTAGATCAAGTCTAATTGAATTGGATTCAATTAGGTCAAACCTGATTAGGTTATGAGATAACCTAATCACTAAGAAGGATTGAGTCTTGATTTGATCAAGACTTAGGCTAGATTAATTTTTGATTGGATTAAGATTTAATCAAGTTGATTAGGAGCCTAATTGAATTAGGTTCGCTTTGGTTTAATTGGATCTAACCAAAAGGGTTGGTTTGGATCAAATTGAAGAACCAACTTGAAATTCAAACTAGGTTTGAATTTCAAATCCCATGCGCCACCAAATATTTTCTCCATGACTTTTCTCCATGCACAAATCTGATTTGTGCATGAGAAATACTCTTGTAAACACCCCAAAATGTCAACCACTTATGATAGGCTGGAGATTAGTTAGTTTGAATTTAAATTGGATTTAAATTTAAATCCTAACTAAACCCTAATCCTCTTCTTATCTATTCCACCCAGCGGCCCATTGTGAAGGAATCTTATTTGTGTGACAAAAGGGAAGTGTTCTCAAGTTTTTTCCATGTCATTCTCCCTTATTCGGCCCCTCTTTGATTTGGTTTTGGATGGGATAAGGGGCGTTAGAGTTTGGATTTGAATAGAAGTTTGAATTTAAACCTAGATGGGCTCTTATCTCATCCAATCACCCTTGTTCAGCAACCATAAAGGAGTCATGGTTTTGTGCAAAGAAAAATCTGCTTTTCCACCATAAGAAAGAGTAGAAAACTAGAGGGCTGAACAGGTGTCCAGGGGCATGAGGCTTGGGGTGGGTTTCCATCTCTTTGGTGTGTTTTTCAGAGGAGATCTATCTCCTCTTGGTTGAGTTATTTTGATTTAGGCACTAGGATTGTAGGAGTAGAAAACCTGTAAGAAATTATTTCTCCATTTTTCCTCTACCATCCAGCAACCTCCTCTGATCTAACTTCAACTTTGGGAGAGTTTGAGAAGTTTGAAGAAGGAGATCCGATCAGATCTACCATCAGAAGTCTTCTTTGTGAACTAGCATTTTTGGGAAGGCTGATCGATCGGAGGACTTTATGTGGATGATCGGTAGAGGCCGAACATCCTATGCGGCTGTGAGCAATTAGTGAGACCTTCAAATCTTCATCTACAGTTGTCCTATTCATCTATTCATGCTCAGGTATAGGGTTCGGAACCCTGATAATTGTGGATTTGATATACTGTGTTAACTAGTTTTCATGCATGATATGTTGATTTTATAGTTCAAATTTTTACATGCATATATACATGCCATAGATCCTTATGTAGAATATTTTATGATCAGATCATATGCTTGTATTACAAATTAAAATATTTAATCTAAATTTGTTCTGCTATAAAATATTTTAAAATGCATGCATGAAATCCCTGCGGTTTTCTATCAGTGGTATCAGAGCCGTATTTCTTATGACATGTATATTATGCATGTAACTTTAAAATCTAAATTTTAATTATTTAGATTAGATCTAAATAATTAGTCTTAATTCTGAATAGTATAGTAGTCAGATTGGATAGATGGCCATGGCTGTCCGATCATAGGAGAAAGTAGGGTTTCATGGCCCTCTTCTCCCTTCGATAGGGTTCTCCTATAGCGTGTAGGGGTCCACTACAATTATTACCCATGAAGATGAATAGTGAAAGGAGCTTTAAAATTTATTTTAGATCTGATATATTATGTGTTAGATCTGAAATTAATTTACAGTTGATTGCATGATAACTTATAAAGTGTTTTGCAAAATTTGACACTATTTTCAAATACCGAACCCCAACCCATGTCCACCCCAAACTTAATTAAAAATTAAGTGATCTAAATTTGAAAATCAAAGATCTAAAGCTATTTTCATAAATCATGGGTTTATGGATTAGCTCGAGTCAGATCTATTTAACTGGGTTAAACCTAGGATTAGAAATCACATAGATAATGGATTATGTTAAGTAATTGATCAAATCTAATTAATGATTAATTCTGATTGGGTCAATTCTTCTCTTGATCAATTCTCAATAGTTATAGTTCATCAAAGTCTATGTCTTTGATTAAACCAAGATGGACCTCGATCATGGCTCAATGGTCGAGCTTGAGTCTTTAGGCAAACTGAATTAAAATAGATAAATCAATTGGTGTCTTAGGTAAGTTTGTCAGTCTTAACCGATGGTATTTAATTAAAAGCTACTCGTCTAGATTGCAATCTATGTAAGTTAATGGCATATCCCACCCACCGATCTCACTTATCTGATTAATGTGGTTGATTTGTGTTCAATTAGGTTGCTTGTAGACTCGAGCTAACCCATTTCACATAGGTAAATCAGTGTGACTAATTTAAGTATTTCTGGACCGGCTTGTCTCTAGTCTTTTTTGATCTGACTTGGTGAAGTCAGTGAGAAGATTATAATTAGTCGGTTAGTCTCTTCTATTAATATATCTAACTAAATCTTTTAAAATTATTAGATCTCTAAAAATAAAATAGTTATGGTGATAACTAGACCATAGCCTTTCATTAAGTTGGATGATAATGGGTCCAACAGTTTAGATGATCATTGAAGATGCCACACGCCTGATGCTCATCTAGCTGTCAGAATTATTATTCATAATATATTGATTCAGATGTGTCTTTCTAATGGTGATCAGGTTGGCTAAGCCACACTCAGGCCTAATCTTTATTTGTCAGATGCATTGAATCTGACATATTAATAGTTGGACCTAACCAGGACTTTCAGTGGGGGCACTACACACTTGCTGAAGAGGAGTCTTGAGCAAAATTAATTACTAGAAGTTGTTTGGTAAAATAATTGGTTAAGAACCTACTTTTGGGTGCGTAGGGGTTGGTCGAGCCATACTCGGGTCCATGTGCAGCCTGTGAAGATTCTAGTATCCGCTAAGAAATTAGTGTAAGAGGCTATCAATTCATATAAAATAGTGGAAGAACCTTTAGACTAAGTCCATATCTTTAGACTTAATCAATTTATATACTAATTTGGTTTTTAATTTTTTTTTATGCAGTTATGGCCATATCTTTGTCACTCCGATCGCTATTAGATAGTGATAAATTGACGGGACCCAATTTCGATAGCTAGTATCGAAAACTAAAAATAGTTCTAGAGTATGAATGGATTTTGTATGTGCTGATAGATCCGGCACTTAAGGAGCCAGCTCTAAATGCTCGTAGTATGATCTGAGATACTTATCAGAAATGGCTCAACGATCGAATCATGGTGCGTTGTATTATATTGGCAGCTATGAATGATTAGTTCAACCGTAGGTTTTAGAATGCTCAGCCACAGACATACTTCAAATGTTGAATGAGTCTTTTGGCACTTCCGACGATATTAAGAGGCACAAAATAAGTTGTGCTATCTTCAACGCTCAAAGGAGAGAAGGGGCGTCAATCACTGATCATGTACTATATATGATCGATTTGATTGAACACCTGAGCAAGCTGAGGTTTTCCTTGCATGAATAGCTTGGAAAAGATACAATTTTGAACTCTTTGCCTGAATCCTACCTCCCATTCGTTACTCATTATAGAACAAAGCCTGTAGTCAATTACTATGGATTGCTGGGGTTACTACAAAATTTTGAGAAAGATTACTAGCCCCACAAAGAGTCGGTGAATATAGTGGGAGGATCTTCTTTTGGGCATCGACCCTTTAAGAAAGGGAAGAAGAACAACAAAAAAAAAAGAAGATGCAGCAGTATGCTGGGGCATCTGCACCCAGTCAGACTAAGAAACCCAAGTCCAATCAGAGTCAGATAGAATGCTTCTACTATAAGAAGCAAGGATACTGAAAGAGGAACTATCTTCAGTACATTGCCTCCCTATATCTGAACAGGCCAAGAAAGAAGCAAGCTATTGCTGGATAAGATAATTATATGATAACACCTTATAATTTCTCTATTTGTGATTTTACTACATAGGTATTAGATATCGGAAGCCTTTTAATATATACAATTTGTTGCTGGGTCTACAGGTCAGTAAGAGATTTGAAAAAGACAAGAGATTCCTTGATGTTGGAGATGGAAGACCAGTTTTAGTTCTAGTGCTAGGGATTGTCAAGCTTGTATTCAAGTTTAATATAATTGTTTTTAGTGAATGTCACTTTTGTCTTTCATTTTTATTGAATATTATTTCTATAGGCTTTTTGACCATGAATGATTATGAGATTTTAATAATTTTTTTTTTTTGTAATATCATTATGAATGGTGTTACTGTGTTGAATTGACAACTGAACAATGAAATTTTTGTATTATTATAGCTTGTTAGTATACTGTACATGTCTAGCAAAGGCTCTAGAGTTGATGATGTCTCTGATATCTATCTTTGGTACTGTAGGCTAAGTCATATTAACAAGAATATAATAAATAGATTGACTCAAGAGGGAATCCTCGACATCGGTGATTGTGAATCACTTCTAATCTGTGAGTCCTGTCTCTTTGAAAAATTGATCAAGTCATCTTTTATTGAAAAAGATAAATGAGCCAGTGAAGTTTTAGGTCTAGTACACATTGATGTATGTGGACCTTTGAACACAAGTGCTAGAAGTGGATATTATTACTTCATTACGTTTATAGATGATCTATCAAGATATGGGTACGTCTATCTTTGATACTGTAGGCTAGGTCATATTAACAAGAATAGAATAAATAGATTGACTCAAGAGGGAATCCTCGACATCGATGATTGTGAATCACTTCTAATCTGTGAGTCCTCTCTTTGAAAAATTGATCAAGTCATCTTTTATTGGAAAAGATAAACGAGCCAGTGAAGTTTTTTTAGGTTTAGTACACACTGATGTATGTGGACCTTTGAACACAAGTGCTAGAAGTGGATATTATTACTTCATTATGTTTATAGATGATCTATCAAGATATGGGTATGTCTACTTAATGATACATAAGTTTGAATCATTTAAAATATTTAAACAGTTCCATAATGAGGTAAAGAAATAAAATAAAAAGAGTATTAAAACTCTTCAGTCTGACTGAGGAGGTGAATACCTCTCCAGTGAGCTTTTGATATATTTAGAGGAGAATGAGATTCTCTCTTAATGGACCCCTCTTAGAACACCACAACATAATGGTGTGTTAGAAAGGAGGAATCGAATCATGTTAGACGTGGTTCAGTCCATGATGGGCTTTGCATGTCTACCGATCTCTTTTTGGGGATATGCACTCAAGTCGGCTTATTATTTACTTAATAAAATTTCAAGAAAGTTTATAAGCAAAATACCACATGAGATGTTGATAAGACATAAGCCAATACTCTTTCACTTAGGGTTTGGGAGTATTTGGCTTATGTCAAGCATTTGAAAATAGATATGCTTGGACCTATGTCTGACAAGTGCTATTTATAGAATATCTGAAAGAAACTAAGGGGTATTACTTCTACTTTATTGATGAATAAAAAGTGCTTGTCAGCAATAAGAAGTCTTTTTGAAAAAGAAGTTCCTTGGGGAAGGAATGAATGCCACCAAGATTGAACTTAATGAAGTTTGATTAATAGAAGAACCCATACAATCTAGTAAACCCACAGAGTCAGATTTGATTAGATCAAATCTAGAACCCATTGTAGAAGCATCTTTGAGGAGATCCGGTAGAGAGTATCATGTCAATCAGATAGATATGGTTTCTTGATTCGGGATAGTGTCCTATTAAATTCAATGAGAATAATGAGGATCCGATCACTTGCATGAATGCAATATAGAGGTATGACTTCGATAAGTGGCTAGAAGCCATGAAGTCTGAAATGAAATCCATGAAGATCAATGATATATGGATATTGGTTGACCTACTTGAAGCGGTAAAATCCATAGAGTATAGGTGGATCTTCAAAAGAAAGAGGGGCACAGATGGGAAGGTGGACACCTATAAAGCCCACCTAGTTGTCAAAGATTATCATCAGTATTATGGTATTTACTATGATGAGATATTTTCTCTTATGACAATTCTCAAGTTCATTCAGATCATGCTTGCAATAGCGGCACACCTGGATAGCTTTCCTAAATAGAGAGCTGAAAGAAGATGTGTATATGATACAACTTAAAAGTTTCATATCCACAGATGAGTCTAAGGTGTGCAAGCTTCAGAGATCCATTTATAAATTGAAGCAGATATCTCTGAGTTGGAACATGCATTTTGATAAGGTACTCAGAATGTATAGCTTCATTAACAATAAAGAAGAACCCTGCACATACAAATGGATTAATAATTCTATGATAGTATTTTTTATTTTGTATGTGGATGACATTCTCTTAATCAAAAATGATATCTCTGTATTACAGGGAATAAAAGTTTAGCTGTTGTTTTAGTTCTCTATGAAGGACTTGGGAGAAGCATCTTATATCCTAGGAATGAAGATCTATAGAGATAGATCTAAGAGGTTGCTTCGATTATCCCAGTCCATGTATATTAATATCATGTTGAAGCGGTTCAGTATGGAGAATTTTAACAAAGTCTATCTTTCGATCGGTCATAAAATTTTTTTTCGAAAAGAGATTGTCCGATAACTTCTTAAGAGAGAGAGCGTATGAGTAGAATTCCATATGCTTTGGTAGTAGAATCTATTATGTACGTCATGACATGTACGAGATCGAACGTGGCATACTCATTAGGGGTATTGAGCAGATATCGATCTGATCTGGATGAGAATCACTGAAAGGTCGTAAAGACCATCCTTAAGTATTTAAGAAATACTAAGGATCAGTGGCTCATTTATAGAGAATTCGACTTAAAACTTATGAGATTTATGAAGGGAAGAAAAATAATTTTTCTTCAGATAGCCCAAGTTACATCTAAATTTTTTTTATTAATCTACATGAATAAGGATCAAATCCTTATCTGATTAGTAGTGAAACCAAAGATCAAATCTCTAAAAATCTGAAACAAACCTTCATAGAGGTCTGAAAGTGTAGATCTTTTACTTTGCATATATGTCAGACAATGTAGAAAATCGAGATGAACTCCGATCAAATCACCTTTGCAACCTAATCAAATGAAGGAAGAGAGGTACTGGGATAAACTCTGATCAAATCACCTCGCAATCCAATCAAATGAGGGAGGAGAGGTGCTGGTGTGACACCTCACACTAGCAAAGGAAATGCCCAAGATGGGTCCCATGCCAAGGAGAAAGGGGGCGGCCACAAGGGAGATGCCAAGGGAGAAGGGCTTCTCTCTTCTCACACCTCTCTCTCTCTCTCTCTTCTCTCAATCTGATTTTTTTTTTTGCTATGCATTGATAGATAGAGACCCTCTCTATTTATAGATGAATCCCATAAGCCAATAAGTATAGGACTTTTAACTCAAATATGCTTTAAATTAGTTTAATACTTATGAAAGAAAGACTCCTATATGAGATACAATTACCATCACATTTCGCATCCACATTGTACCTATTGCCACACCCACATGGGACGCCCACAACCAGCACCATTCCAGGTGCTGGTTGGCCCAAGAGAGAGAAGAATCTTAGTGCAAGTGAGATTCCTAATATTTCATCCAAAATGGATCTGACTCGAATCCAATTCGATGTTGGTTCGAAATAATTTTGAAAGACTGTCAATCCTAAACTCTTTAGAATTTTTGTACCAAGTCTAACTTAGAATTTTAGACCTAATTAAGCTTAATTAATTCAGATGTAATCTAAAATTAATTAGCACTTAAATCTGATCTCTCATGTGCTCCATGGATCATAGATCTGAAACTATTCATCTCTAGGATCGAACCTAAACCTTATGTGTAGTGCTAGCTAGACATAGTCAACACCTCAATCTTTTTGACCCATAACTTATATGTTCAATCAAGTTAGCTTATATGTTCAATCAAGTCAAGTACTTTTAAATTGGACTCATAAACATAGGCCAATACTTTTCTATAGTGTCTGACTTGTGTGTGTGACTCCATAGGTTCAAATACTAAGCCAATAGCTTAGAAACTAATTTTTGCACTAATCGAGATACCATCTAGCAATAGTTTCCGACATCTAGATAGATCAAATTATTGCAAATAAATATTCTAGAATCTATGCACATAGTTTCCGCATAATTCATTTTTTTAACCCTGAATGCTTTAGGATGGTCTCAGGTTAACTGTCAACCGAGATTGCTTCATTCATATTATATTTCAACCTTTCAAATCTATCTCATGGATTATCCTGACGAAGGTTTTACTAAATTGAAATATAATGATACACCAACTCCAATAATCTGAAGGGGTCAATTTCATCTTGATCCACACACAGACTTCGTAAGTACTTGACTGTATCCAGTAGCCTTCCGTCACTGTATTAAAAATCCAGATAGTCTGACACTAAAGTATTGTGAGTTGCTTGTAAGTTACTATGGTGATCTCAGGTCTGAAGGATACTTATATCCATGTACTTTGCGAGCAGTTGTTGATAGCAGAATGCTCAGCAGGTGATACTTGTTTAATGACGATGTACTACTACATCTCACCTGTATGCCATACTAATATCACCACACTCTTTAGTTAAAAGGACAACCAACCCATATGGCACACAACGACCTTCACTCGATAAATGTCATCATCCTGTAATGACATATCATTTGATCGCAAATATGTTTAAGAACTATATGATAGATCTTTTCTTTATCGTACACTAACATAGTTCTAAGACTTCATCACATACCAAGAGTTCAAGGAAGATGTAACTTTATGATGAAAAATACCAGAATAATTTTTATTTATTACTTAATAATTCATATACAAAGATGAACTCAATCATCATACGATTGATTTTAGGACATAATTTCCAACAACTCTCACTTGGACTAAAGCCAATCGAGGCAGTATCTGATACCCATCTTCCATTTGAACTCATTGAATTCTTTGATCCCGAGAGCTTTAGTGAAGGGGTCGGCTTGGTTCTCCTTTCCATTAATCTTCTAAAGCTCGACATCACCTCGGTTTATAATCTCTCGCACTAGGTGATAGTAGCATAGAATATGTTACAGCATTGTATTCCGCTTCGCATACAGAATCGACCACAATATATTGCTTGAAACTCTTCCAGCAAATAGCTAATCTATTTAAGGTAAATACGTAGTCCGACATGCTTCTGCTGTCATCACAATCTGACTGAAAACTAAAATCAGTATATCCTACAAGTTTCAGATTAGTGTCTCCATAGATAAGCCATTGATTTTTAGTATTTCTCAAATACTTAAGAATTGCTTTCGCAATCTTCATATGCTTCTCATCCAGATTAGACTAGTACCTACTCACTACCCCTAGTAAATAGGTCACATTCGGCCTCGTACACATCATAGAATATATGATAGATCCCACTACCGAAGCATATGGTATTCTACTGATATACTCTCTCTCCTCAAGTGTTGTTAGACAATCCTTCTTAAAAAGAGTAATTCTATGGCCTATCGGAAGATAACTTTTTTTGAAATTATCCATATTGAACCACTTCAACAAGGTATCAATTTATGTGGATTGGGACAATTCAAGCAACCTTTAGATCTATCCCTAAAGATCTTCATCCCTAAGATATAGGATCTTTCATGGAGAACTGTGATGATAATCACAGCTTCACACTTTGCAAAGTCGGGATGTCATTTTCTAGAAATAGTATGTCATCCACATATAGCACAAGAAAGATGACAACATAATTATTAGCCCACTTGTAGACACAAGGCTCTTCTCCATTCCTAACAAAGTCATATATTTTGATCACTTTATCAAAATACATATTCCAACTCCTAGACGCTTGCTTAAGTCCATAAATAGACCTATTCAGCTTACACAATTTTGACTCATCTGTGGATGTGAATCCTTCAGGTTGTATCATATACACCTCTTCTTCCAGCTTCCCATTAAGGAAAGAAATTTTGACATCCATTTGCTAGATCTCATAATCTAAGTGTGCAGTCATAGCAAGCATAATCTAGATGGACTTAAGCATTACCACAGGAGAGAATATCTCGTCATAGTCTATACCATAACATTGACGAAACTCTTGGCAACGTTACAGGCTTTATAGGTCTTTACCTTCCCGTCCACTCCTCTTTTTCTTTTGAAAATCTATTTACACCCTATGAATTTTATCCCTTCGGGTGGATCAATTAGTATCCATACACTATTGATCTCCATGGACTCCATCTCGGACTTCATGGCCTCAAGCCATTTCTGAGAGTCAGATCTTTGTATGGCCTCCTTATAGGTGATCGGATCCTCATCATTTTCATCAAGTTCAATGGGATCACCGTCTTGGATTAAGAAATCATAGTATCTATTTGTTTAATGTGGTATTCTACTGGATCTCCTTAATGGTGCCTCTATTGGCTCCGAATTCAATTCTCTAATCAAATTCAATTCTGTGTGTGTCGGTTCTTCCACCTTATGAACTTCATCAAGTTCAATTTTACAGGCATTAATTTTTTCACTAAAGAACTCCTTTTTCAGAAAGACTGCCTGACTGTTGACAAACACCTTTTGTTCTGCAGCGAGATAGAAGTAGTACCCTTTAGTTTTTTTTGGATACCCTACGAACAAGCATCTATCGAACTTAGGTCTAAGCTTATCTGTCTTTAAATATTTGACATAAGCTAGACACCTCCAGACCCTAATGTATGAGAGCACCGGCTTACACCCAATCTATATCTCATATAGAATTTTATCAACAGACTTACTCGATACCTTATTTAAAATGTAGCAGATAATTTCTAGAGTATATCCCCGAAAGGACATTGACAGACTCACAAAGTCCATCATGGATTAGACCATATCTAACAAGGTTTGATTCTTCCTTTCAGATACCCCATTATGTTGTGGTGTTCCAGGAGGGGTCTACTTTGAGAGAATCCTATTCTCTTCCAGATATGTCAGGAAGTCACTGGCAAGGTATTCACCTCCTCGGTCTGACTAAAAGATCTTTATACTCTTCTCAGTATATTTCTCTACTTGAGCATAGAATCGTTTGAATATTTCAAATGATTCTGACTTATGTTTCATAAGATAGACATACCCATACCTTGATATTGAAAGAATAGTGCCCAAAATGCCAATCACATAGGGATCGATGGGACTTTTCTTTATTATCTTCTTGCTCATTTGCATGACATGAGTTATTTTATTTATATGAGGTATTATATTTTATCATTTGTTGCATCATTTTTATATGATTATGATAAACCTCATAGATTAGGACAATGATTTTAGGGCCATGATGAGATCATGCCAGTGAGATCTAAAATTATGATAGCCTCAATCTAAAATATTTTTAGTTGTTGGATCATCGAGTCGAGGATTGATGACTCTGATAAGACTGGTACATCCTATGTATGCTCGATGGAGAGGGTGGTTGATCTCACAACCACTTATGTGGTGATACTAATATAAGGATGTAGGTATTCATTAGAGAATGAGTTCATTGAAAGATCTATAAAAAAAAATATCTGATAGAGCCTTACAGTTTGTCAACACATGGTTCTTTAGTGGGAGTGGTGCATATGATCCTTTGACCTGAGATCACCATGATACCTTATGTGCATGGATCTTTACTTTGATTTATTCCCTAACACACTACTTTGAGATATGTGTGGGATATTCTGGGTATGGCAAAGTATGCATAGAGGTTGTGAATAGTCAACAAGAAATTGATCACTCCTTGTAAGAGGAGAGAACATCCTATGTGATCTCATAGGATGGGGACTCCAGAAGTCTCTGGCTAGAGCAGGGATAAACAATAGAAATAGTTTCTACTGATTCATCAATCGAGTCATCATCATCTGATCGAGATACATATGGTTAGGTATTTGGGTTTGACATATTTTCATACCCATAGCCTTTTTGGGATGTTATGTGATCGAAAGATTGAATTGCACGGTAACTCACCACAGAAGGATAATTTTGATATTTTTATCAAATTTTAAATCTTTCAGATAGTCATGACATATTGCTTAATATCAATCTTAACTTGTGGACTCGACAGAATTAAAAAAATTTAATTCTAGAATCAATTAGGAAGAGTCCTAGTTGATTGGGACTCTTGAGTTGACCTAATCCAATCGGATTAAGATTTTGCCGAGAGTTTGGGTCCACTGCTGGCTAGATTTAGAACCCAATGGGTCACACACAATAAAAATTTTGTTTTGATCCAATCAATTTGAATTTATTGTAAATTCAATGGGTTAATTAAATTGCTAGCACATGAATCAACCCAAGTTCCCAATTGGGTTCAGTGCAAAGGTATTTGTGTTAACCTAGTCTTGTTGTCTTGACCTAATGTGATTAGGTTTGAACCAATTAATTTATTAATTAATTTTATCTGATTTTGTGGAAGAGTTTCACATGAAACCAACCTCCTCCATGCCAAGAGCCACGCATAATTTTAGTGTCACACCCAAAATAAATTGTGATGAGAAGGAAGAGTCCTTCTCACATACTCCTCTTAATTTTATTACATGTTCCACTTATCCCTTAATTTTGTGTGCCATGTGATGATGCCTTGGGATACTGTGGATGTGGGAGATGAGGTGGAGTCCTTCTCTTGGAAGGGACTCCATGCCAAATAATTTTGGGACACCTCCTTTATTATGGGCATTGAAGTGGAAGAGTCCACTTCACTTGGGACTCTTAATTCTCTTTTATTTCCACATGTTTTCTTCCCTCCACCAGCCATATGATGGCTTCTGGAAAATTACTAGCATAGAAGTAGAGGAGTCCTTTTGCTTGAAGGCTCTTCTACACCCAAAACTTCTATATAAAGAATTTTATCTTTATGGGAAGTAATGGGACGTCACTTGGGATATTGTTGCGCCAAATATTGTTTCATCTCCCTAATTACCTCATAATTCTTACATGCTAATTTTTATGGGACATCAGAAGGAAGAGTCCTTTTGCTCCTTGACTTCTCCATGCTACTTATGATGGTGGTGATTTATTTCACCATGTGGAGAAGTTGGGATGCCAAAAATTGGCATCCCATGGAATTAGATGGCACCCCTTTGTAACCTATAAAAAAGGGGGTGCTACATCTTATTCCACATCCTATATTTTGGGTGTTTTGGCATGAGAATGAGAGAGAAAAAGACCAAAAAAAGTTTGGAAAAAATGTAAGAAAAGAGGGAGAGAAAATGGAAAGAAAGGGAGAAAAAAATTGGAAAGCATGTAATGCTTGTCAAAAAATCAGGTTGTTCAAGTGTTGAACATCTGACTTATTTTTGTGTGGTGTAAAACTTTGGGAAAGGGTTCCTAGAGTGGTTCTAGTGGAGGTCATGAAGGCATACAAGCAATGGTGCAACCCGCACTTGCGAAGGATGGTTGGTAGCGCATGTGTGAAGAATGCTGCAGCACCATAACAAGTTGGGAAGGGCTCTGATCAATCCTATGTGGATCACCGTTGGAGTTTTTTTACTTTGGAGTCTCATGAAGATCTCAAAATCACTAGTTTGTAGTCTTTATGGTGGTATATGACTTCTAATCTTCTCCTCATATGCTTGATTTTGTGATTTGATTGTAATCGTCAAGGGGTTCTTAGGGTTTTTGAGTTTCGATGGTTGTATTTTAAATGTTAAACTTTGTTTTCATTATTGTATGCATGTTAAAAATATTTTGAAATCTATATTCCACTGCATCACCAGAACCCAACAGATAGGTCATATGTAAACATAATAAAGTAGTAGTATCCTCTTCTGGTACTTATATTCATAGGTCCGCATACATCAGCATATATTAGACCTAGGATATCGCTCACTCTTTCATCTTTTTTCTTAAAAAGTGACTTAGTCATCTTACCAAATAAATAGGATTCATAGGTAGGTAATGATTCACAATCATCTATCTCAAGGACACGTTCCTTGATCAAACTATCAATTCTATTCTTATTCACATGACCAAGCCTACAATGCCAAAGGTAGGATTCACTAACATTATCTAATTTAGGATGCTTACTGGCTGTGTATATTATAAATAGGTCATGATATTATGTATATACCATATTTTAATTATCCACGCATAATTGCAGTATCATTCATAATGCTATCATAAAAATCATCTGTTATTATAAACTTGTGACCCAGTTTGGTCGAAAGGCCTACAGAGATGACATTCATCAAAAAGGAGGGACAATAATGACAATCATCTAACATGACACTACTGGACTCGAAGACAAGCTGCAAAATTTTCATGGTCAGAACTGAAACAAGATTTCCATCTCCAATGTTAAGGAACCGCTTGTCCTCACGAAACTTTCTAGTTACCCATAGTCCCTGCAACAAATTGCATATATTAATCGAACTTTTGGTATCCAATACCTAGGTAGTAGTATCACAAATGGAGAAATTATAAGGAGTTATCATATAAGTATCTTGTGAAGCAACCACTTACTTCTTTCTCTTATTTTTAGGCTTGTTTGCGTCAAGGGTGGCTATATAAGCAGGACAGTTCCTCTTCCCATAACCCAGCTTCTTACAAAAGAAGCATTCTGCTTAGCTCTTGTCAATTTTTAATGGTTTGCTCTGTTCAGGATTGGTGGCACAGGATTTCTGTACCTTTTTTTTCTTTCCTCTCTTAAAGGATCGATGACTTGCAGATGAACCTTCCACTAAATTTGCTGGGTTCTTTTGGAGCTGGTGATCCTTCTCAAAAGTCTGCAGTAACTCTAACAAACCATGGTAGTTCACTGTAGGATTCATCATTCTATAATGACTGAGAAAGGATAGGTAGGATTTCGATCATGAATTCAGGATAGCATTTTTGCCTAACTGTTCGTGCAAGGGAAAGCCAAATTTGCTAAGGCATTCAATCTACTCAATCATGTATAGTACATGATCGGTGACTGAAGACCCCTCTCGCATACGGACATTGAACACTACACAGGAGGTTTTGTATCTCTTAAGATCTTCTAGGGTGCCGAAGGACTCATTCAACAATTGAATGATCTTCTCAAGCTGCGTATCTTCGAACTTGCAGCCAAGCTCATTGTTCATAGCTGCCCTCATCATACAACATACAGTCGTGTGGTTATTGAGCCACTTCATGTAAGTATCTCTCACGTCACGAAGAGCATTGGCTGCAGGTTCTTCAAGTGCCTCGTCCGTAAGGACGTACAGAATTCTCTCATACTCCAAGACGATCTTCAACTTTCAATATCAGCTATCGAAGTTGGGTCTGGTGAGCTTATCGCTGTCCAATAGCGTACGGAGGGATAGTGTATTTGAAAGAATAATACCCTATAAGCCAATCGCATATGGGATGCGATAAAGTATTTATTGTAATTTATCTTTCAGACTCATATAATTGATATTTATATTATTAAGAAATAGATATTTTTGATTCATTATATGATGCATCTTGTTGTTCTTAAGATTATAATAAATTCCATAGGTCTAGACAATAATTTTAGGGCTATGATGAGATCACGTCCAGTGAGACCTAAATCGTTGATAGTTCTAATCTAAAATATTCTTAGTCATTGGTACATTGAGTTGGAGATCAATAATACCGATAAGACTGGCATGTCCTATGTATGCTTAGAAATAAGGGTGGTTGATCTCACAACCACTTGTGTGGTGGCACTAATACAAGGATATAGGTGCTCATTAGAGAATGAGTTCACTGTATTGACCTACGAGAGAATATCAAATGAAGTTTTATTTATATGTCAACTGATGATTCTCTAGTGAAAGTTGTGTAAGTGATCTTTAGACCTGAGGTCACCATGATACCTTGTGTACAAGGATCCATGTTTTAGTTCACTACCTAACTTGATTCTTTAATTCTTGTGTGGGGTGTTCTAGATATAGTGAAGTGTGCATAGAGGTTATGAGTGATCAATAAGGGATCAATCACTCCTAATAAGAGGAGCGAATATCCTATGTGATCTCATAGGATAATGATTCAGAAGTCTTTAGCTAAAGCAGGATGATAATTAAAAAAAAAAATTTAATATATCATCAACTGAATCATCACCTTCAGATCGAGATACATAAAGATAAGTGATTGGGTTTAACATATTTCCATGTCCACAGCTCATCTGAGATATTGTTTGATTGAAAGATTGAATTATACGAGAACTTGCCACTGAAGGGTATTTTGGTAATCTTCTATTTTAAATCTTTTGGATAGCCATGACACATTGCTAGATGTCAATATTAACTTGTAGATTTATCAAAATTAAAAGAGTTTAATTCTAAAATCAATTTGAAAGAGTTCAAGTTGATTTGGACTCTTCGGATGACATAATCTCATCGGATTAGGATTACGTCGAAAGTCTTAGTCCACTGCGGGCTATATTTGAAACCCAATGGGTCACATACTTTGAGATTGGGTCTTGGTCTAATTTAATTAGAGTTTAATATAAATTTTATAGGTTAATTAGATATACTAGCACATTGTATTAGCCCAAGTTCCTAAATAGGTTTGGTTCAAAGTGTTTGAGCTAGCCTAGACCAACTCCTTTGATCCAATGGGATTGGATCAATTTAAATTGAAATATTATCTAACTTAAACTAGTTTCAAGTGAAGAAGGACTCTTCTGTGCCCACCAAAAGTTATATAAAAATATAAATGCCACCGACCCCTTATCTGCTTGTGAAATGAAGAGTCCTTCTTAAAGAAGGCTCTTAATTAAACATGTTGTGTTAAAAGATAAACCAGATATCCATTGATTTGTCATCAATTTAATGTGAAACTTTTATGGCATGTAGAGGAGGAAGAGTCCTTCTGCTACAAGTATTTGATGCACCAAAAATTCCACACAATGAATTTATTCACCATGTGAGAAGATAGAGCATCAAAGGTTGGCACCCCTTCATCTCATGTGACTTCCTTTGGTCCCCTATTTATATGGGATGCCCCACTTGGTTTTCTACTATGATTTTGGGCTGAAACTAGAAAGAAGGGATGTGGAAATTATAAAAAAAAATCTAAAAAAAATCTCAGAAAAAGACAAGAGAAAATTGAGTGGCAAAAGTTGCAAGAAGGATGGTGAGATTTTTAGTAAGGGTTGCTAGTGTACCCTAGGATTTGATATTTTCATGTGTTGGAGTCAAAAATCAAATCTTAGGTTGTGAGACATCTGAAGAGTACCTTCTTGGTATCATTCTGATGGTGAGATTGAAAGTAACTGGGCTTTGGTGTGATTGTATCATAAGTTCGAAGCCGGCAGTGTTCTTGAGAAGATAAGGCTGTGGCAGCGTACCTATTGGGAAGGACCTTGGCTAACTTCTATGTAGATCACCGTTGGAGAACTTCTACCTTGGGGTCTCATGGAGAACACCAATGTATCACTTTTTTATTTTAGTAAAAGTATAAAATTCTATCTCTTTTGTATGCTTGTTTTTGTTTTATCGATATCGGCAAGGTAATTCTAGGGTTTGGATTCTGGTTCGATAGTTTTATTTGATAAAGCTATTGATTTGTATATTTTTAAAATTTTTAAAAATCACTTTTTGCTACATGGTCAAAATCCAACAGTGGTGTTGGTGCAAAAATTCACCGGCGTCGGAGAAGCTGGAGTCAGGGGAGTCGCAGTCGCCGTCGGGACCTGCAAAAGAAGTCCAAACCGGAGGTAGGGTTGCTCCGGCAAGACCCTCTGATGCTCAAGTCAGTTCTCTACCTCAACAAAAATGGAGTGCTCGAACAAAAATTTTAGCAGAGTTTTGGGATAGAATTTTGAGCTTAGAGAATAACGTATCTGGGGTCCCCCTTTTATAGGCAGATGGAGCAACAGATTTTAGTGATGTTTGTAACCATCTGGCAGTGGGCTGCCCATGGTCAGGAGGAGTTTGTTGCGAAGAGTAGTGGAGTGGACCCATGGCTATCACCGGGACGTGCCACGTGGAGTCTGCCGCAGGGAGTGGAGCGGCATCCGTTGTCGCGACTTGCCAGAGGGTGGAAGAATCGCGTGGTATCCATCGCAGGAAGTGGAGCAGGATTGTGGCCATTATTGTGGCCTGCCAGGGAGTGATGGAGCCGCACGGAATCTATCATAGGAAGTGGAGCAGTGCCGTGGCCGTTACTGCGGCCTGCCAGGGAGTGATGGAGCCACGCGGAGTCTGTTCCAGGAGATGGAGTAGAGTCATGGCTGTTGCTGCGGCCTACCAGGGGGTCCATGCCTGTCGGTCGAAGTTCGGCTGGAGTGTCTGACGGAGAGAGGTGGCTAGCCATCCGTCTGAGAGGAGCTCGGAGTCTGGCTCTCATAGGAGTCCGGATGGAGTCTTCCTTCAGTCAAAGTCAGGGGTGAGGTCCGGCTCCCATGGGAGTCCGGACGAAGTCTTCCCGCAGCTGGAGCCGGAGACGAGATCTGGCCCCCGTAGGAGTCCGGGCGGAGTCTGCCTGCAATTGAGGTCGGGGATGGAGTCCAGCTCCCATAGGAGTCTGGATGAAGTCTTCCTGCAGCCGGAGTTGGGGACGAGGTCCGGCTCCCGTAGGAGTCTGGGCGAAGTCCACCGCAATTAAAGTTAGGGGCGAAGTCCGGCTCCCATAGGAGTCTGGATGAAGTTTACCATCAGTCGAAGTCGGGGATGAAGCCCGGCTCCCGTAAGAGTCCTGATGGAGTCCACCTGCAATTGGCGTCGGGGGCGAAGTCTGGCTCCCGTAGGAGTCCAGATGAAGTCTTCCTGCAGTCGGAGTTGGGGACGAGGTCCGGCTCCCGTAGGAGTCTGGGCGAAGTCCACCTGCAATTAAAGTCAGGGGCGAAGTCCAGCTTCCGTAGGAGTCCGGATGAAGTTTACCATCAGTCAAAGTCGGGGATGAAGCCCGGCTCCCGTAGGAGTCCGGGCGGAGTCCACCTGCAATTGGCGTCGGGGGCGAAGTCCGGCTCTTGTAGGAGTCCGGATGAAGTCTTCCTGCAGCCAGAGTTGGGGACGAGGTCCGGCTCCCGTAGGAGTCTGGGCGAAGTCCACCTGCAATTAAAGTCAGGGGCGAAGTTCGGCTCCCGTAGGAGTCCAGATGAAGTTTACCATCAGTCGAAGTCGGGGATGAAGCTCGGCTCCCATAGGAGTCCGGGCGGAGTCTGCCTGCAATTGAGGTTGGGGACGGAGCCCGACTCCCGTAGGAGTCTAGATGAAGTCTTCCTACAGTTGGAGTTGGGGACGAGGTCCGGCTCCCGTAGGAGTCTGGGCGAAGTCCACCTGCAATTAAAGTCAGGGGCGAAGTCCGGCTCCCGTAGGAGTCCGGATGAAGTTTTCCATCAGTCAAAGTCGGGGATGAAGCCCGGCTCCTGTAGGAGTCTGGGCGGAGTCCACCTGCAATTGGCGTCGGGGGCGAAGTCCAGCTCCCGTAGGAGTCCGGATGAAGTCTTCCTGCAGCCAGATTTGGGGACGAGGTCCGGCTCCCGTAGGAGCCCGGATGAAGTCTTCCTGCATCCGAAGTTGGGGACAAGGTCTGGCTCCCGTAGGAGTCCGGACGTCGTGAAGAATCCGGTCGACGCTGGTGGGGTCCTGTCCGTCGGCAAAACTTGGGGGTGTTGCGGAGGCTCGGCCGCCTGGGAGGTTTGGAGAGACATTGTCGGAGGTCGGAAGTTGGTTGGATCCCCGGAGGGTCACTCCTGTCACGAACTTCGGCTGGGGAGGTATTTTATACCCAACACCAGTCTCCCTACTTTCAAGTTTGAATTTCGAATGAAGGAAGTACAGAGAAATTTTCACAGTCGAAGTTGTCTCCTTGAATCCCGTGCACGATCACCTCCAGATATTTTGGCATTAAATGCGCGCGTGCTGGAGTCTTTTCGAATCGGGGCGATTCAAAGGGACCTTTCAGAATTTCCATCGGTACGTTGGCCCAGGTACGGTGCAGTAATAGCTCCGTCAGCTGTCAGCCACTTTTAGCCGCCTGCCGTGGTGAGTGGGACACGTGTCGAGCGCGGGTCGGCCTGGGGAGATTCATGATCATTATGGCGCCGGATCCCAGGGTCTATTTAAACCCGTCCTTCCACCTTTAGGGGCCCTATTCCACCTGAGAGTTCTATCGGTGTCCGCCTGTTCTTCGAGAGCCCTGACCCTCCTTGGCGTCTTCCTTGGCCCTAGGTGTCCTTCAAGTCATCCCTGTCCTCGCCCCTCTCGTCTACGTATTGTATTAAATTGTCGTCCGCCGAACTTCTTTTGTCTTTTGACTTGTTCGACGTCGACGTCATTTGGAGGTGCCCAGTCGTCGTCACGCTGACTTGCTTTTCTTGTTGTCCATGACCGTAGGCTCGAGCTCGGAGGTCCGAACTCCGCATTACCTCGAGGGGGTCATTATTTTCTTGACCTGTGTCGAGAGCCTTCTTAGAGGCCGGGGATGTTTGGTAGGAACTTTCCATCTTTGTTGAGACGAGGTTCCCTAGGTCTTTGGTGTGATTTGTTTTTCATCTATTGTCGATGTAATTTGTCGCTTTCCTTTTTAATTTTTCTCCTCTTTTCCAAGTGAGGGTCCTCCCCTTGCTTTTTGTGGGGTCGCGTAGAAGTGTAGAGGTGCCATTGAGGGGACTTTTCTCTTTATCCAATTTTGTTGGGTAGCCGGGTTTTTGTCATCGTCAGGATGAGGTTCTCCTTCTATTCTTGACGTAGTCGATCTCGGCTCAAGTTAGGACGAGGTTCTCCTCCTGTTGCCAACGGGGCTGTGGGGGCACATAAGGGTCATTGCAAGGGCCTCTCCCCCCATCCGGTCTAAAAGAACTGGGCCTTCGACTTTGCTCATGTCAGGATGAGGTTCTCCTCCTATTCTTTACATGACTATGGGGGCACATTAGGGCGTTGTAGGACCTCTCCCCCCATCCGATCTAAAAGAATCGGGCCTTTGACTTTGCTCATGTTAGGATGAGGTTCTCCTCCTGTTCCTAATATGGCTGTGGGGGCACATTAGGGCATTATAAGGCCTCTCCCTCCATCCGGTCTAAAAGAATCGGACCTTTGACTTTGCTCATGTTAGGACGAGGTTCTCCTCCTGTTCCTAACATGGCTGTGGGGGTACATTAGGGTGTTGTAGGGCCTCTCCCCCCATCTGATCTAAAAGAACCAGACCTTTGACTTTGCTCATGTCAGGATGAGGTTCTCCTTCTGTTCCTAACATGGCCATGGGGGCACTTAAGGGCCATTATATGGGCCTCTCCCCCGATCCGATCTTAAAATAATCAGACTTTCATTTTGCTCATGTTAGGATGAGGTTCTCCTCCTGTTCCTAACATGACCATGGGGGCACTTAAGGGCCGTTATATGGGCCTCTCCCCCGATCTGATCTCAAAATAATCGGACTTTCATTTTGCTCATGTTAGGATGAGGTTCTCCTCCTGTTCCTAACATGACCATGGGGGCACTTAAGGACCGTTATATGGGCCTCTCCCCCGATCCGATCTTAAAATAATCGGACTTTCATTTTGCTCATGTTAGGACGAGGTTCTCCTCCTATTCCTAACATGACCTTATTTTGATTGTTTGAAGGGGTCATCTCCAATCGTAACAAGTCCATGCCAAAAGGGAAAGACATGCAAAGTCGAAAGGAATTTTGATTCAAAGCAAAGTCGTTAGTAATACATTTACAAGCTTTTCGAGTCCCATGGTCGTGGAAGGTCTGCTCCTCCTTGAGGTCCTCCGGTGATGGAGTTGATGATCCCGATTGGAGGTCGATCTCCGGACTGCTCTTCCCTCCTCGACGGCTCAGGCTGCGGTAGGACCCGTGGCCGATCTTCTCTATCCTTAGGCAGGCACCGAATGAACCTGTCGAGCCGACCTCGTCTGATGAGCTCCTCGATCTCGTCTCGAAACTGAATGCACTCCTCTGTATCATGGCCGTGGTCACGATGGTAGAGGCAGAACTTGTTGGGATTGTACTTCTCGGGATGCGTGTGCATCCTCTCTGGCCTTGGGAGCTGCTCTCTGACCTCCATCAGCACCTGGGTTTTCGATGCGTTGAGGGGGGCATAGTTGCGGAACCTTCCTGGGGGAGAGCCCCACCGAGCCCGACGATCCGGGCTCCCCTGCCTGCGTGCTCGAGGAGGAGTCTGGGCGCGCTTGTGCTCGGGAGGAGTTCGAGAACGTGGCCGAGCTTCTCTCGGGCCTTTTTTGACTGCGGGCTTACTCGAGTCTCTCACCTGCCGCTCTCTCGCGGTCTACTCATCCTTCATTTTGAAGGCTTCTTCCACCCGGGCGTACCCTTCGACCCGAGCTAACAGGTCAGCAAAATCCCTGGGGTACTTCTTTTTCAGGGAGAATAAAAGGTCATTCTTCTGAAGGCCGCCTTTCAAGGCGGCCATTGCTACCGATTGGTCCAAGTTTCGGACCTCCAACGCGGTGATGTTAAAATGATTAATGTAGGCCCGAATGGACTCTCCCTCCCTCTGCTTGATATTGATGAGGGACTCCAAACCCTTCCGGGGGTGCCGGCTACTGACAAAATGAGCCACAAATTGATGGCTCATCTGATCAAAGGAAAAGATGGTACCCGGCTTCAGCATCGAGTACCAATTTCTCGCCGCTCCCTTCAAAGTAGATGGGAAGGCTCAGCATAGAATGGCGTCAGACGCACCATGAAACAGCATCATTGTCCAGAAGGCCTCCAGGTGGTCAACCGGGTTTGAAGTCCCGTCGTAGCTTTCGAATTGAGGAAGTTTGAAGTTTGGCGGGATCGGTTCCTGCATGACCATTTGAGAAAAGGGAGGGTCAGTACAAATGTCCTCACCGTAAGCGAGGGGAGCATGGCGGAGTTCCTCGATCCGCCGGTTCATCTCCTGAAGCCTCCGATCCAGGAAATCCTCTCGACTACGGGTCTCGAGGGTCTTCTGGCAGGATGGAGGTAGAGATCTTTCGGGGGTGGAATCGTGGTCTGACTGGGGCTTTCCACCCTTGGATTCATCTTTTCGAGAAAGACTGGGCGGCTGGCCCAAGTGGCCCATCCCACCACCAGATTTTGCAGTTCTGGCGATGCTCTTTCCGGTCGCACTGATGCCTGCGGCTGCTGCTGCTGTTGCATGGCCTGCACAGCTTCAGTGAGGTCTCTGACTTGCTGCACCAATAGATCGAATTGCTCCATGCCAACCACCATTGCCGGAGGAGGGGGTAGAGGCTGGGAGACTAGAGGTGAGGCTGGAGCCCAAGATCTGGCCGCGGAGGCCGTGGATCGTCATGTGGATGCTTTGCGGGGAGGCATCGGGCGAAGATCAAGTGGGGGAAGGAGGAGTGGATGTCGGAGAAGATGACCAGAGGCGGTCTCGTTAAGCGCTCCTTAAGAACAAGGGTACTACGAAGACACAGTCCTTCTTCTAGCGCCAATCCTGTTGGTGCAAAAATCCACCAGCGTCGGAGAAGCTGGAGTCGACGGAGTCGCGGTCGCCGTTGGGACCAGCAAAAGAAGTCTAAATCGGAGGTGGGGTTGCTCCAGCAAGACCCTCCAATGCTCAAGTCAGTTCTCTACCTCAACAAGAATGGAGTGCTCGGACGAAAATTTTAATAAAATTTTGGGATAGAATTTTGAGCTTAGAGAATAACGTATCTGGGGTCCCCCTTTTATAGGCAGAGGGAGCAACAGACTGATAGCGATGTTTGTAACCATCTGGCAGTGGGCTACCCATGGTCAGGAGGAGTTTGTTGCGAAGAGTAGTGGAGTGGACCCGTGGCTATCACTGGGACGTGCCACGTGGAGTCTACCGCGGGGAGTGGAGCGGCGTCCGTTGTCGCGACTTGCCAGAGGGTGGAAGAATCGTGCGGTATCCGTCATAGGAAGTGGAGCAGGATCGTGGCCATTATTGTGGCCTGCTAGGGAGTGATGGAGCCGCATGGAATCCGTCACAGGAAGTGGAGCAGTGCCGTGGCCGTTATTGCGGCCTGCCAGGGAGTGATGGAGCCACGCGGAGTCTGTTGCAGGAGGTGGAGCAGAGTCGTGGCTGTTGCTGCGGCCTGCCAGGGGGTCCAGGCCTGTCGGTCGAAGTTCGGTTGGAGTGTCTGGCGGAGAGAGGTGGCTAGCCACCCGTCTGAGAGGAGCTCGGAGTCTGGATGGAGTCTTCCTTCAGCCAAAGTCGGGGGTGAGGTCCGGCTCCCATGGAGTCCAGACGGAGTCTTCCCGCAGCTGGAGTTGGAGACGAGATCTAGCTCCCGTAGGAGTCTAGGCGGAGTCTGCCTGCAATTGAGGTCGGGGATGGAGCCCGGCTCCCGTAAGAGTCCGGATGAAGTCTTCCTGCAGCCGAAGTTATGGACGAGGTCCGGCTCCCGTAGGAGTCTGGGCGAAGTCCACCTGCAATTAAAGTCAGGGGCGAAGTCTGGCTTCCGTAGGAGTCCGGATGAAATTTACCATCAGTCGAAGTCGGGGATGAAGCCCGGCTCTCGTAGGAGTTCGAGCGGAGTCCACCTGCAATTAGCGTCGGGGGTGAAGTCTGGCTCCCGTAGGAGTCCGGATGAAGTCTTCCTGCAGCCGGAGTTGGGGACGAGGTCCGACTCCCGTAGGAGTCTGGGCGAAGTCCACCTACAATTAAGTCAGGGGCGAAGTCCGGCTCCTATAGGAGTCCGGATGAAGTTTACCATCATCGAAGTCGGGGATGAAGCCCGGCTCCCGTAGGAGTCCGGGTGGAGTCCACCTGCAATTGGCGTCGGGGGCGAAGTCCGGCTCCCGTAGGAGTCCGGATGAAGTCTTCCTATAGCCGGAGTTGGGGATGAGGTCCGACTCCCGTAGGAGTCTGGGCGAAGTCCACCTGTAATTAATCAGGGGCGAAGTCCGGCTCCCGTAGGAGTCCGGATGAAGTTTACCATCAGTCAAAGTCGGGGATGAAGCCCGGCTCCCGTAGGAGTCCGGGCGGAGTCCACCTGCAATTGGCATCGGGGGCGAAGTCCGACTCCCGTAGGAGTCCGGATGAAGTCTTCCTGCAGCCGGAGTTGGGGATAAGGTCCGGCTCCCGTAGGAGTCTGGACGAAGTCCACCTGCAATTAAAGTCAGGGGCGAAGTCCGGCTCCCGTAGGAGTCCAGATGAAGTTTACCATCAGTCGAAGTCGGGGATGAAGCCCAGCTCCCGTAGGAGTCTCGATGGAGTCCACCTGCAATTAGCATCGGGGGCGAAGTCTGGCTCCCGTAGGAGTCCGGATGAAGTCTTCCTGCAGCCAGAGTTGGGGACGAGGTCCGGCTCCTGTAGGAGCCTGGATGAAGTCTTCCTGCAGTCAGAGTTGGGGATGAGGTCCGGCTCCCATAGGAGTCCGGACATCACGAAGAATCCGATCGATGCTGGCGGGGTCCTGTCCGTCGACAAAACTTGGGGGTGTTGCAGAGGCTCGGCCGCCTGGAAGGTTTGGAGAGACGTTGTCGGAGGTCGGAAGTTGTGGATCCCCGAAGGGTCACTCCTGTCACAAACTTCGGCTGGGGGGGTATTTTATACCCAACAAATGGTATTAGAGCCATCCTTATCTGATTCGATCAAATAAGTGTAAAATTATAGAATAGAATCGTTCTTGTGCATATCCTGCCATAATTTTGTATTGATTTTTTAGCATCAATCTTTTAAACTCAAAAAATTATTTTTGACTTTATATATACCATGGTATTAAATTTTTGTTATTAAATTATAAATTTATGATAATTTTGAAATTTATATTATCATGGTAGTATGATGTTTAAATTGATGCATTGTTAAGGGTGTTATGCATGCTTAATGTGATTAGGATTTGCTATATTTCTTTGATATGCTTGTCATTTGTTATAACTCCAATTGCACCCTTGTTTGACTTTTGGCATGATAATATAATTGCTATTATAAATAGTAAAAGCATGTCTAATTGTATAATTTGTAGTGTAAATTTTATGTAGTCATAATTAGGATGTGCCGAGACCAGTTCAAAATTTCTCTTAAAAATTATATTAAGTTGTAATGTCAGGATTCACTTTTAAGTCAAAAGTCAGATTTTTAAAATCAATTGGTGTTGAGAAAAGTGTAAAAGGTGATTTTCTAATTAGGTCCATATACTGGTCTGGCCAACTTTATTGGTGTCTAAGAAAAGCTACGGGGTGCCTCCCACCTATTTACCTGGCCAATTTGGTCTTGTTGAATTTCTGACTTAGATTGATTAGTGATGTAGATATTACAAGGGTCTTCCTTCAAACTTGATCGATAGAGTATGTCAAAATCTTAATGAATTTGTTGTGCTATCCACAAAGCTTACTATAGAAATTGACATGATATTGATCAAGTGCATATTGACGTTTATGGCATATTTGAATAGTGTTGCTTTGTTGTATTATTCACAAGGACAGCATTGTTTAAGTATGACCATATGGGATTGAAGGGTCAACTTAACTGGAACACTATAGTTTGTTGTGCTATCCACAAGGCTATATGTGTTCTAGAGGTCAGAGAAAAAATGTTGAGAATTGTAATTGTACAATTGGTAAAGAGTTACCTACTCTTGAACTTATGAATACTTATTGTGCTATTCACAAAGTATTTGTGAGGAATAGGGATCTCAACCCCACTAAGAGATATTAGTATGTTTCTCGATTTTCATATTTGAGGGGTATGAAGTTTGATAAAATAGTGGGAGACATAATTAGATAAAATCCTAGTCTAGTTGTGCATGTCATCATTTATTGTCCACTTATGTTGTGTTCTTATTGTTGTAGACTAACTACATATATGGCATCTTTACTTTCACTTAGAGGTATCCTAGATGCAAATAAGTTGACTGGACCTAACTGTGTCGGCTGGTTAAGGAACCTGAGAATTATTCTCACTCAGGAGAAAGTCTCCTGTATTTTGGATACACCTGCACCAAATTCTCTTGGGGAAGATACTTCTGAAGAGGAAAGGGCCACATATAAGATGTGGAAAGATGATAGTGTGACTGTCAAATGTATCATGCTTGCCTCCATTAGCAACGAGCTTCAGAGGCAGCATGAGGACATGGATGTTCCCTCTATTCTCCTTAATCTTAAGGAATTATATGGGGAACAAAGTCGAATTGCTCGATATGAGATATCAAAGTAATTGTTTTGTATCCGCATGACTGAAGGCACCTCTGTGCAAACACATGTCCCAAAGATGATTGATTTGATCATTCATCTAGGACAGTTGGATTTTGCTATAGATGATGAACTAAGCCAGGATTTGATCCTGCAGTCTCTCCTTGATTCTTTTTCTCATTTTGTCATAAATTATCATATGAACAAACTGAACATTAGCCTCCCAGAATTGTTGAACATGCTGAAAATAGTAGAGAGCCATTTCAAGGGTGAAAAGGCTCCATTTCTTCTTGTTGATAAGATCGGCAAGAAAAAGGCAAAGAAGGGTTTTAAAAAATAGATGATCCCTAAGGCTGGCATCTCTAAAAAGAAGGCAAAGAAGGTCTCCACCAAAGATACTTGCTATCACTGTGGCAAAAAGAACCACTGGAAGAGAAATTGCAAGGATTATCTTGCAACCATGAAACTGACAAATATTGCTAAAAATTTGTATATGATACAAACTGATTTATCATTAAGTACTTTAATGTCAAATTCTTGGATATTGGATACCGCCTGTGGTTCACACCTTTGCAAATCATTGCAGGGTCTACAAGAAATAAAGAGTTTGAATAAAGGTGACTTCGAGCTGTTCGGTACTAGTGGAGAGTCCATTCAGGTCAAAGCCGAAGAAACCAAGATTTTGAAGTTGCCTTGGAGCAAAATTTTAGAACTGAAGACCTATTATTATATTCCTGATATTGTTAAAAATATTATTTCTGTACTATTGTTATTGGAACAAGATTTTGAAATAATTACAAAGAAAAATGATTATTCTATTTACTTTTCTAATGAATATTATGGAAGTGCTTTTATTGATAATGTGGTCTTATGTTTCTTTTACTTAATGATAATGTGCTTCATGTTGAAAATATGAAGAAAAGAAAGAGAGAGGATGTGAATGTCACATACCTCGGCACTACTAACTTGGCCATGTAAATGAGTCAAAAATTAACAAGTTATTCAAAGATGATTTTTTTGATCCTTATGATTATGAATCATATGGAACTTATGAATCTTGTCTCATGAGAAAAGTGACCAAGACTTCATTTACTAGACATAAAGAAAAGGTGAGTGACATTTTGGACCTTGTACATACTGATGTATGTGGTCCAATGTCGACTCAAGCTAGAGGTGAATACTTTTATTTCATCACATTTCTGATGATAGATCTAGGTTTGGATATATGTATTTAATGAAATACAAATTTCAAGCCTTTGACAAATTTAAAGAGTATCAAAAAATGATTGAGAAACAAACTGGTAAAAGTATCAAAACTCTTCGATCTGATCAAGGAGGAGAACACTTATCTAGTGAGTTTCTCGATTATTCAAAATAAAATAGAATACTATCTCAACGGACACCTTCTTATACTCCACAATTAAATGAAATTATAGAAATAAGTAATCATATCTTATTAGATATAGTGTGGGCTATGATGTGTTTCATGGATCTTTCGATATCTTTCTAAGGATAGTGACACATATGAAAGGATCTCAGAGCTAATCCCAATAGATGTGCGGCTCAATCTGCTCTTCACAGGGTTGAAGAGAATCGATCATCCTACCTAGAGTGGGAATCTAGTCTCTATGGCTTAGACCATGCCCAACATGATTATGCAGTGGAACATGACACCAGGAAAACTATGAAGAAGAAAAAATATCGTGAAGAGAACTTTTATTAGATAATCACTCACTTGATTACAATAGAAGCTCTCCCGATCTCTCGATCTCTCACAGATACAAGAAGATCCCTCAATGATCTCTCTCTGATCTCTAACCCCACCCTTGAGGGTCTTTTTAAAGAGAAATAATCCCAAGTTACAAGTCCCTCACGAACTTAACTATCCATGTAAGGATAAACTCTAGGTAGTTGCAAAATCCTCGCTCCCGTAGGATTCTGCGCAATCAGTTAGAACTGCCAGGTTTATGCCCCAAACGAACTTGGATTACAATGAAACTTGATCCATTGGATTTGGAATGAAAATTACTTCAAGATAGCACTATCTCTACTTCAAACTTCCTTATGTATAGTTTCCAAAATACTCATCAAAGCTGCACCCCTGAAACCGCATTCTGTTATGGAGATGCGTGGGAGATGCATTTTTGTTACAGAGACACATGTATAGCTTGTTTCTTATCTTCTTGGACTCATGCCACATTCCTCCATCAGTGGTACACATCTCTATGCAGCTCAATCATCAGAATTAGGCCCATGCTTCGAGATAAGCCCGTAACACTGAATCAGCCTCATTGCAGCAGCTTCTCACCTGATAATGAACCAGCATGTATTCTTACCAATGCATGTCTTGGAGCATGTGTCCACAACCCCATGCTCTTGGGTACTCCTTCTAGATCTTGTACATATTTTCTTAGATGATTCTAGGGCTCAGATTTGGTCTCCAAGTTACCCAAATCTCAAGAGAGCATGGTCTGACCTCGAACCCGTCCAACAACCCGATCTGGTTTGCACCTTGATCCTGTCCATCCATGATTTGAGGAGCCATGACACCCTCCCCCACCTAAGCCGAAGTCATCCCTAACAAGGCTCGGTGGTATTTGTTGATGATGTCCTCGAACTGCCATAGCTTGTCACCATACTCCCAGCTTGCTTCTGAGTCCGATAGTCCTCTCCATCAGACTAAGTATTGCACTCGAATATCTTTCTTCTTATCCGTCTTGATTTCAAAAACCTTCTTAGTGTAATGAACTCATACAGCCACTGGAGCTCGTTCGCTTTGAGCCCGAGAAGGGTCGGTTGTGTCCTCCTTGAATGGCTTCAATAGGGACACATGGAACACCGGGTGCACTTTCAACTTGGAAGGCAGCGACAATCGGTATGCTGTCTCTCCAATTCGATGTGTGATGATGAAAGGACCTTCATACCTCCTCACGAGTGCTTTGTGGTAGCCCGACTTCAATTTCATGTGATGGTAAAGCTACACCAATACCCGATCACCAACTTGAAATTCAACTGCACGCTGCTTTATGTCAGCCCACTTCTTCAACCATTTGGTCACCTTCGACAAGGAGACCTGAACCACATCTGTATCCTCCTTCATATCTCTCATGAACCTGTAGGCGGTTGGACTACGTCCCATGTAGTCTGTTGCGATACTTCCTGGAGTGTCTGGTTGCTGCCCTGTTATCACCTCAAATGGTGACTTTTCGGTTGACTCCGATCGCTGCAAGTTGTAGCTAAATTGGGCTTGGTCCAAGAGTCGCACCCAATCCCGCTAGTTGGCACTCATATAATGCCTCAATTACATCTCCAATAATGCATTTGTTTGCTCTGTTTGGCCATCAGTCTGAGGGTGGAAGGCGGTGGACATCTTTAGCTCCATTCCGAGTATCTGAAATAACTCGATCCAGAATCTTCCCGTGAAGAGAGCATCACGATCAGAAATGATACTCCACAGTATCCCCCAATATTTTGCCACATATGTGAAGAACAACCATGTCACATCCTCCGTATGGCAAGTAGTAGGTGCTGGAATGAAGACTCCTTACTTAGAAAAGCGATCCACCACTATCATGATGAAACTGTACCCATCCACCGGAGGTAATCCGATGATGAAATCTATGGAGATGCTCTCCCATGGATGCTTCGGTGTAGGCAATGGCTCCAAAAATCCTGCAAATCACTAATGTTCAACCTTGTCATGTTGGCATACTAGACAAGTGCGAACATACTCCTTGATGTCATCTCGCATCTTCGGCCAATAGTAGCTGTGTTCTATGAGAGCTTGGGTCCGATGCACACCCTGGTGTCCCGCCAATATAGAATCATGGTGCTCTCGCAGCACCTCGCACCTCAGCCCTTCACCTAAAGGCACATAGACACACCGCCCTTGTGTCAAAATCAGCCCACCTTCGGTCTAGAAATGATGCACCTTGCCATCCTTGATGAGTTCACCCATGGATGTGGCCCATGGATCCTTCTCCATCTCGATCTTGACCCTCTCCATTAGGTCACTTACTAGTCTGGAAGTGGAAGAAACCATCAACTGTGCCTTCCTACTCAAGGGATCAAGGATCGAATTGGTTCAGCCTGACTTATACTCAATGTCGAAATCAAATTCAGCGAGAAACTGCTGCCATCTCACCTGCTTGGGGGTGAGCTTTGGCTGGATTTGGAAGTAGCTTGTGGCTATGTTGTCCATGCGCACCACAAACTTGGATCCGAGGAGGTAATGGCTCCAGGTTCGAAGGCAGTGCACAATCGCTGTCATCTCCTTCTCATGAACCGTATACCTATGCTCGGTGTTGTTCAATTTCTAATTCTCATAGGCCACTGGATGCCCTTCCTGCATGAGCACCCCTCCAATGGCGAAATCTGATGCATCGGTATGAACTTCAAAAGAAATGGAGAAGTTTGACAGCACAAGGATCGTTTCCTCTGTGACCGCCTGCTTGAGATGATCGAATGCCTCCTGACATTGATCCGACCACCGCTATGGTTGATCCTTCTTCGACAAATCTGTGAAGGGGGCAAATAACTTTGAATATCCAGTGATGAATCTCCTGTAGTAATTTGCCAATCCAAGAAAAGAGTGCAAGTGTGTAACATGTGTAGGTACCTCCCACTCAGCTATGGTTGAAATTTTTGAGGGATCCATCATGAGCTTTCCATCTCCAATGATGTGCCCAAGGAACGGCACCTTCTGCTATGCAAACATGCACTTCTCCCTCTTCACGAAGAGTTGGGGTTGCCGTAAGGTGGAGAAGACTTGCCTCAAGTGTGCCACATGCTCGTGCAATGTCCGGCTATATACAATAATATTATCCTAGTATTCTACTGCAAATTTGTCGATGAAGTCATGGAGTACACGTTGCATCAAAGCACAGAAGGTTGCTGGTGCAATGGTGAGGCCAAAAGGCATGACAAGGTACTCGAAGCTCCCATACCTCATCACACATGCAGTCTTCTCGATATCCTTTTTCACCATGCAAACCTGATAGTACCCATTACGAAGGTCCAACTTGGAAAAACACTGTGCCTTACCAAGTTGATCGAACAAATCATTAATTCGAGGAATGGGATATTTGTTCTTCACTGTGAGTTTGTTGAGGGCCCTATAGTCAATGCAGAGTCTCAACAAACCATCGCGCTTCTTCTAAAAGATTACTGGTGCTCCATACAGACTCTTCGAAGGTCAGATGAACCCACTATCCACCAACTCTGTTAGCTACCTCCTCAGCTCTTGGAGTTCAGTTGGGGCCATCCTAAATGGTGCTTGAGCTGGTGGATGTGCTCCATGCACCAAATCAATCCGATGATCAATTCCCCTCTTTGGTGGTAATTGCTTGGGTAATTCAGGGGGCATCACATCCCCGAACTCAACGAGAACACCCTCGATGGGTGCTGGAATTTCCTCTCCTTCCAATAGGTCTTCCTCCTGAAGGGATGCAATGTATGTTGGAAGTCCCCTTCTCAGCCCCTTAGCAAGTTGCATCGTCGATAGGACTCGCTGTGGAGTCCCTCTAACTCGCTTCCTTTGAACCATGCAAGGCCCGCTTGAATTCAGGACCACCACCACATCTGAATCCACCTTTACCATGGCTTGTAGCAGGGTAAGCAAGGATATTCCCATGACCACCTCGTAGTCGTCGATATGGGCAACTACCATTGTCACCCGTCTGATCTATGCACCAAATTGGATCTCAATATTTTTTACTGTTTCGCTCATAGCTACCTCTGTAGAGTTGACCGCCTTGAACGTGTGCTCATCATGTTCAATCTTCAGGTTGAGCTTCTTCGCCATTGCTGAGTCCACGAAGAAGTCGGTGGCAGTCGTGTCAATGAGTGCCTAGAAGGTGTGACCACCAATACTGACATGTGCTTAAAGTAAGCCTCGCGGCCCCTTGGCCTTCAGGGCATTGAGACTGAGTGAACCCATCCTTTGGTCGGTCTCTTGCTGCTCCTCCACCGTCATAGATGCCATCTTGCCCCTCAATGGACAATCCTTCACCTTGTGAGGTCCATTGCAGATGTAGCATGAGATAGTGTTGGTACCTTGCACCACCCCTTTGTCCTTTGCTTGGGAAGCCCCTCTACTTGAGGAGCTTGGATTCGAGCCTTTTCCACCTCCTTTGTAACCTAATTTCGCTCCCCCACCTTTGCCCTTTTTTTATGCTTAGGCTTTGGGAGCTATAGGTTGAGTCTTGAACTTGATGGGAGCCTCTGCTTGAGCTATCGCCTCGTTCAAACTCTTGACTCCCCTTCGCTGCAACTCCATCTTAGCCCATGGTTTGAGCCCATCAAGGAAGGTGAAGAGAGAGTCCTCGTTGCTGAGGTCTGGTACCTCCAACAATAGTTTGCTGAACTCTCGCATATAGTCACGCACATCACCCTTTTGCATGAGTCACCGTAGTCATGCTTGAGCATCGTCCTTAGCGAACTCAAGGAAGAATTGCTTCCAAAGTTTAGTTTGGAACTGTGCCCAAGTGGTGATTGGAACAGCCCCTCGCTTCACATCGTCAGCCCGACGTCGCCACCAAAGCATCGCCACATCCCTCAAGAACATGGCCGCCGTGCTCACCTTCATGGCTTCCCCCCTTATGCCGGTAATTTGCAGGTATTGTTCCATGGCAAAAAGGAAGTTATCCACCTCTTTCGCAGACTGCCGTCCACAGAACTCCTACGGCTTTGGAACATCAAGCTTGTGCAGGGGATGTGTAGCTTCACTTGTGACCTCCATTGTCGATGTAGAAGAGGACACGCCCATGGTGGTATTTTCCTTTAGAAGGTCAACCATCAGAATTTAGAGAGCCTTCATCATGGCCTCCAACTCCTCATTACACTGCAGCACTTCCTTGTAGTGCTGCTCCATATCAAAGAAAATCTGGTTCAGCTTAGCAGCGATCTCACCTCGAAGGATTGTGTCCTTCCCCTCAAGGTCCTCCACTCGCCCTTCAAACTCAGTTATCTGGGTTCACATCTCTGTAATCGATGGTCTGCGGAGAAATTCGGAGATGCAATCTGCAGCCCTTGCAGGGAATCATCAACTGGATGTGCTCCACCCATTGCTATGCCTCCTCCTGAGGCAGGATTGGGATCTAAGGTCAAAAATAATGAATCCCCCATTCCCACCATGGATGCTAATGTAGAGGTTGTCTTCTTCATTTTTGGTATCGCTCTGATACCAAGTGACACGTATGAAAGGATCTCAGAGCTAATCCCAACAGACGTATGGCTCGGTCTGCTCTTCATAGGGCTGAAGAGAACCGATCAGCCTACCTAGCATGGGAATCTAGTCTCTATGGCTTATGCCATGCCCAACAAGATTATGTAGCAAAACACGACACCATGAACACCATGAAGAAGTTGAAATATGGGGAAGAGAACTTTTATTAAATAATCACTCACTTAATTACAATAGAAGCTCTCCCGGTCTCGCGATCTCTCAAAGACACAAGAAGATCCCTCAATGATTTCTCTTTGATCTCTAACCCCACCCTTGAGGGTCTTTTTAAAGAGGAACAACCCCAAGTTACAAGTCCCTCATGAACTCAACTATCTATGTACTAGATAAGGATAAACACCAGGTAGTTACGAAATCCTCGCTTCCGTAGGATTTTGCGCAATCAATTAGAACTACCAAGTTCATACCCAAAACGAACTCAGATTACAATGAAACTTGATCCATTGGATTTAGAATGAAAAATCCTTCAAGATAGCACTATCCTCACTTTGAACTACCTTCTGTGTAGTTCCCAGAATACTCTTCAAAGCTGCACACCTGAAACTGCCTGAAATCGTATTCTGTTATGGAGATGCGTGGGAGATGCATTTCTATTATGGAGATATGTGTACAGCTTGTTTTTTATCTTCTTGGGACTCATGCCATATTTCTCTATCAGTGGCACGCATCTCCATTTAGCCCAATCATCGAAATTAGGCCCATGCTTCGTGATAAGCCCATAACACTGAATCAACCTCGTTGTAGTAGCTTCTCACTTGATAATGAACCAGCATGTAGTCTTACCAATACATGTCTTGGAGCATGTGTCCACGACCCCATGCTCTTAGGTACTCCTTCTAGATCTATGGGTATTCTTACCAGCATGTGTCCACTGGAGGTAATCCGATGATGAAATCTATGGAGATGCTCTCCCATGGACGCTTCGGTGTAGGCAATGGCTCCAACAATCCCGCAGGTCGCTAATGTTCAACCTTGTCATGATGGCATACTAGACAAGTGCGAACATACTCCTCGATGTCATCCCGCATCTTCGGCCAATAGTAGCTGTGTTCTATGAGAGCTTGCATCCGATGCACCCCCTGGTGTCCCGCCAACATAGAATCATGGTACTCTCGCAGCATCTCGCACCTCAGCCCTTCACCTAAAGGCACATAGACACACCGCCCCTGTGTCAAAATCAGCCCACCTTCGGTCTAGAAAAGGCGCACCTTGCCATCCTTGATGAGTTCACCCATGGATGTGGCCCATGGATCCTTCTCCATCTCGATCTTGACCCTCTCCATTAGGTCACTTACTGGTTCGGAAGTGGAAGAAACCACAGCCAACTGTGCCTTCCTACTCAAGGCATCAAGGACCGAATTAGCTCGGCCTGACTTATACTCAATATCGAAATCAAATTCAGTGAGAAACTGCTACCATCTCACCTGCTTGGGGGTGAGCTTTGACTGGATTTGGAGGTAGCTTGTGGCCACATTGTCCATACGCACCACAAACTTGGATCCGAGGAGGTAATGGCTCTAGGTTCGAAGGCAGTGCACCACCGCTGTCATCTCCTTCTCATGAACCATATACCTACGTACCTACGCTCGGTGTCATTCAATTTCTAATTCTCGTAGGCCACTGGATGCCCTTCCTGCATGAGCACCCCTCCAATGGTGAAATCCGATGCATCGGTGTGAACTTGAAAAGGAATGGAGAAGTTCGACAGCACAAGGATCGACTCCTCTGTGACCGCCTGCTTGAGATGATTGAACGCCTCCTGACATTGATCCGACCACCACCATGGTCGATCCTTCTTCAACAAATCTATCAATGGAGTGCATAACTTCAAATATCCAGTGATGAATCTCTTGTAGTAATTTGCCAATCCAAGAAAAGAGTGCAAGTGTGTAACACGTGTAGGTACCTCCCACTCGGCTATTGCTGAAATTTTTGAGGGATCCATCATGATCTTTCCATCCCCAATGATGTGCCCAAGGAATGGCACCATCTGCTGTGCAAACACGTACTTCTCCCTCTTCACGAAGAGTTGGTGTTGCCGTAAGGTGGAGAAGACTTGCCTCAAGTGCGCCACATGCTCGTGCAATATCCGGCTGTATATAATAATATCATCCAAGTATACTACCATAAATTTGTCGATAAAGTCATGGAGTATGCATTGCATCAAAGCACAGAAGGTTGCTGGTGCACTGGTAAGGCCAAAAGGCATGACAAGGTACTCGAAGCTCCCATACCTCTTCACACATGCAATCTTTTCGATGTCCTCCTCCGTCACACGAACCTGATAGTACCCACTGTGATGGTCCAACTTGGAAAACCATCATGCCTTACCAAGTTGATCGATCAAATCATCAATTCGAGGAATGGGGTACTTGTTCTTCACTGTGAGTTTGTTGAGGGCTCTGTAGTCAATGCAGAGTCGCAATGAACCATCATGCTTCTTCTGAAAGATTACTGGTACTCCATACGGACTCTTTGAAGGTCGGATGAACCCGCTATCCACCAACTCTGTTAGCTGCCTCCTCAGCTCTTGAAGTTTAAGTGGGGCCATCCTATATGGTGCTTGAGTTGGTGGACGTGCTCCATGCACCAAATCAATCTGATGATCAATTCCCCTCTTTGGCGGCAATTGCTTAGGTAATTCGGAGGGCATCACATCCCTAAACTTTATGAGAACACCCTCGATGGGTGCTGGAATCTCCTCTCCTTCCAATAGGTCTTCCTCCTGAAGGGATGTAATGTATGTTGGAAGTCCCATTCTCAGCCCCTTAGCAAGTTGCATCGCTGATAGGACTCGCTGCGGAGTCCCTCTAACTCGCTTTCCTAGAACCACGCAAGGCCTGCTTGAATTCAGGACTACCACCACATATGAATCCGCTTTCACCATGGCTTGTAGCTGGGTAAGCAAGGACATACCAATGACCACCTCGTAGTCGTCGATATGGGCAACTACCATTGTCACCCATCCGATCCATGCACCGAATTGGATCTCAACATTTTTCATTGTTCTGCTCATAGCTACCTCTGTGGAGTTGACCGCCTTGAACGTGTGCTCATCACGTTCAATCTTCAGGTTGAGCTTCTTCGCCATTGCTGAGTCCACGAAGAAGTCAATGGCAGCCATATCAATGAGTGCCTAGAAGGTGTGACCACCAATACTGACATGTGCTTAAAGTAAGCCTCACGGCCCCTTGGCCTTCAGGGCATTAAGACTGAGTGAACCCATATTTTGGTCGGTCTCTTGCTGCTCCTCCACCGTCATAGATGCCATCTTGCCCCTCAATGGACAATCCTTCACCTTGTGAGATCCATTGCAGATGTAGCATGAGATAGTGTTGGTACCTTACACCACCCCTTTGCCCTTTGCTTGGGAAGCCCCTCTACTTGAGGAGCCTAGATTCGAGCCTTTTCCACCTCCTTTGTAACCTGATTTTGCTCCCCCACCTTTGCCCTTTTTTTATGCTTAGGCTTTGGGAGCTATAGGTTGAGTCTTGAACTCGATGGGAGCCTCTGCTTGAGCTATCACCTCGTTCAAACTCTTGACTCCCCTTCGCTGCAACTCCATCTTAGCCTATGGTTTGAGCCCATCAAGGAAGGTGAAGAGAGAGTCCTCGTTGCTGAGGTCTGGTACCTCCAACAATAGTTCGCTGAACTCTCGCACGTACTCATGCACATCACCCTTTTGCATGAGTCACCGTAGTCATGCTTGAGCATCATCCTTAGCGAACTCGGGGAAGAATTGCTTCCGAAGTTTAGTTTGGAACTATGCCCAAGTGGTGATTGGAACAGCCCCTCGCTTCACATCGTCAGCCCGACGTTGCCACCAAAGCATCGCCACATCCCTCAAGAACATGGCCGCCGTGCTCACCTTCATGGCTTCCCCCCTTATGCTGGTAATTTGCAGGTATTGTTCCATGGCAAAAAAAAAGTTATCCACCTCTTTTGTAGACTGCCGTCCATAGAACTCCTACGGCTTTGGAACATCAAGCTTGTGCAGGGGATGTGTAGCTTCACTTGTGACCTCCATTGTCGATGTAGAAGAGGACACGCCTATGGTGGCATTTTCCTTTAGAAGGTCAACCACCAGAATTTAGAGAGCCTTCATCATGGCCTCCAACTCCTCATTACGCTGCAGCACTTTCTTGTAGCGCTGCTCCATATCAAAGGAAATCTGGTTTAGCTAAGCAGCGATCTCACCTCGAAGAATTGCATCCTTCCCCTCAAGGTCCTCTACTCGCCCTTCAATCTCAGCTATCTGGGCCTCACATCTCTATAATCAATGGTCGGTGGAGAAAATCGGAGATGCAATCCACAGCCCTTGTAGGGAATCATCAATTGGATGTGCTCCACCCATTGCTTTGCCTCCTCCTGAGGCAGGATTGGGATCCAAGGTCGAGGTTGATGAATCCTCCATTCCCACCATGGATGCTGATGTAGAGGTAGTCTTCTTCATTTTTGGTATCACTCTGATATCAAGTGACATGTATGAAAGGATCTCAGAGGTAATCCCAACAGACGTGCGGCTCGCTCTGCTCTTCACAAGGCTGAAGAGAACCGATCAACCTACCTAGCGTAGGAATCTAGTCTCTATGGCTTAGACCATGCCCAACAAGATTATGCAGTGGAACACACACCAAAAACACCACAAAGAAGAAGAAATATGGGGAAGAAAACTTTTATTAAATAATCACTCACTTGATTACAATAGAAGCTCTCCTGATCTCTCGATCTCTCACAGATGCAAAATGATCCCTCAATGATCTCTCTCTGATCTCTAACCCCACCCTTGAGGGTCTTTTTAAAGAGGAACAACCCCAAGTTACAAGTCTCTCATGAACTCAACTATCCATATACAAGATAAGGATAAACTTCAGGTAGTTGCAAAATCCTCGCTCCTGTAGGATTCTGCGCAATCAGTTAGAACTGTCAAGTTCATACCCCAGACGAACTCGGATTACAATGAAACTTGATCCGTTGGATTCGGAATGAAAAATTCTTCAACATTACACTATTTTCACTTTGAACTACCTTTTGTGTAGTTCTTAGAACACTCATCAAAGCTGCACCTCTGAAACTATCTGAAACCGCATTCTGTTATGAAGATGCGTGAGAGATGCATTTCTATTATGGGGACACATGTACAGTTTATTTTTTATCTTCTTGAGACTCATGCCACATTCTTCCATCAGTAGCACGCATCTCCATACAGTCCAATTATCAAAATTAGGCCCATGCTTCGAGATAAGCCCGTAACACTGAATCAGCCTCATTGCAGTAGCTTCTCACCTGATAATGAACCAGCATGTATTCTTACCAATACATATCTTGGAGCATGTGTCCATGACCCCATGCTCTTGGGTACTCCTAGATGTTGTACATATTTCTCTAGATGACTCTAGGGCTCAGATTTGGTCTCCAAGTTGCCCAAATCTCAAGAGAGTACGGTCAGACCTCGAACCTGTCTAGCGACCCAATCTAGTTTGCACCTTGATCTGTGCTCGGTCCATCCCCGATTTGAGGAGCCATGATAATATGCCCTCGAGGCTGCAGCGTATATCTTAAATAAAATACTTATAAAATCTATTTCTAGCACTCTATATGAAATATGGAAAGAGAAAAGATCCAATCTTAAGCATCTTAAGATTTGGAGTTGTCTAGCTTATGTGAAAAAATATTGATGGATATAAGCTGGATGCTAGATTAGAAAAAAACAGGTTTGTAGTTTATTCCCAGAAGAGTATAGAATACTACTTCTACAATCCTACTCAACAAAAGGTATTTGTTGGTAGGCATGCCATACTCTTGGAGAAAGAATTTATCCAAGAAGGAGGTAGTGGGAGGTCTATTGAACTTGAAGAAGTTTAAAACCTACAATCCATCTGGATTCAGAAAATGGTTCTCAACCAGATGTGCCCATTATTGAGGCACAGCTACTACATAAACCTCCTCTCCGAATGTTGAGTAGAGTGCATAATGTGCCACTCAGAAATGGATTTATCATTGAGAATGACAACACATCCCACATCATTGAGAATGATGAACCTACGATCTATTCGGAAGCTGTCATGAGTAGTGACTCTGATAAGTGGCTTAATGCCATAAAATCCAAAATTGACTCCATATATGCCAATCAAGTATGGACTTTGGTTGACGCGCTTGAGGGTGTGACCCCAATAAGCTGTAAATGGGTCTTCAAAAAAAAGATTGGAGCAGATGGCCAGATAGAAACCTATAAGGCGAGGCTGGTGGTAAAAGGTTTCAGACAAAAATAAGGTGTTGATTATAAAGAAACCTTTTTGCCAATAACAATGCTCAAGTCTATTTGGATAATGCTTGCTATTGCGGCATACCATAACTATGAGATCTGGCAAATGGACGTCAATGCTGCCTTCCTCGATAAAAATCTTGAGGAAGAAGTCTATATGACTCAGCCAGAGGGATTTATCTCAAGTGGGAGAGCAAATCAGGTATGCAAACTGAATAGATCTATTTATAAATTAAAGCAAGCATCAAGGAGCTGAAACATCCATTTTGATGAGACAGTCAAATCATTTGGCTTCATCAAAAATATGGATGAACCTTGTGTGTACAAGAAAAATAGTGGGAGTGCTATTATCTTCTTGATCTTGTATGTGGATGACATACTTATTGGGAATGATATCCCGATGTTGCAATCAGTCAAGACTTGGCTATCACAAAAGTTTTTCATGAAAGACTTAGATGAAGTGTCCTATATACTTGGTATAAAGATCTATAGGAATAGATTGAAAAGGATGCTATGCTTGTCCCAGTCTAGATACATTGATCGTGTGTTGAAGAGGTTCAACATGGAGGGAAGTAAAGGAGGTTACTTGCCCATAGGTCATGGCATACAACTTTCTAAGAAGATGTCTTCTAAAATATCTGAAGAGAGAAATAGAATGAGTTCTATTCCTTATGCTTCAGCTATAGGATCGATAATGTATGCTATGTTGTATACCAGGTCTAATGTGGCTTATACCTTGGGCATTGTAAGCAGATTTTAGAATGATCTTGGAGAGAATCATTGGAAAGCTATGAAAAACATACTCAAGTACTTGAAAAAGACTAGAGATATTTTTGTAATATATGATGAATCTAATTTAAAACTGAAAGGTTATACTGATTCTAGTTTTCAATCTGATCTAGATAATAGCAAATCTATATCTGGGTATGTGTTCACCTTGTATGGTGGTGTAATAAGTTGAAAAAATTTCAAACAGCAAACTATTGCTGACTCATCACTGAGACTGAGTATATTGCTATAAGTGAGGCTGCTAAAGTGGCCGTCTGGATGAAAAAATTTATCACAAAATTGGATGTGGTTTCAAAATTTGAACAACCAGTGCTCCTTTATTGTAATAATACTGGGATAGTTGCTCAAGCCAAAGAACCAAGGTCTCACCATAAATCCAAGCACATCCTTAGACAGTTCCACCTCGTTCAGGAGGTAGTCGAAAGATGCGATGTGATCGTGGAGCGAGTTAACACCAAGAACAATATAGCGGACCCATTGACTAAGACCTTGTCAATGTAGCAGTTTGACCACCACCTTGATAGCTAGCATGGGTATCAAGTATAGGGGCGATTGACTTTAGTGCAAGTGAGAGATCGAAAGAATAATGCCCTACAAGCCAATCGCATATGGGATGTGTTGGTGCAAAAATCCGCCTGCGTCGGAGAAGCTGGAGTTATGGGGGTTGTGGTCACCATCGGGACCTGCAAAAGAAGTCTAAACCGGAGGTGGGGTTGCTCCGGCAAGACCCTTCGACGCTCAAGTCAGCTCTCTGCCTCAACAAGAATGGAGTTCTCGAACGGAAATTTTAGTAGAGTTTCTAGGTAAAAATGAGAGCTTAGAGAATAACGTATCTGGGGTCTCCCTTTTATAGGCGGAGGGGGCAACAAACTGATAGCGATGCCTATAACCGTCTGGCAGTAGGCCACCCAGAGTCAGGGAAAGTTTGTTGCAGAGAGTAGTGGAGTGGACCCGTGGCTATCACCGGGGCGTGCCACATGGAGTCCGCCACGGGGAGCGGAGCGGCGTCTGTTGTCGTGACTTGCCAGAGAATGGAAGAATCGTGCGGTATCCATCGCAGGAAGTGGAGCAAGATCATGGCCATTATTACAGCCTGTCAGGGAGTGATGGGGCCGTGTGGAATCCGTCGCAGGAGGTGGAGCAGAGTCATGGCTGTTGCTACGGCCTACCAGGGGGTGATGGAGCCGCATGGAATCCATCGCAGGAGGTGGAGCAGAGTCGTGGCTGTTGCTGTGGCTTGCCAGGAGGTCCAGGCCTATCGACTGGAGTTCGACTGGGGTGTCTGATGGAGAGAGATGGCTAGCTACCCGTCTGAGAGGAGCTTGGAGTTTGGTTCTCGTAGGAGCCCGGATGGAGTCTTCTTTCAGTTGAAGTCGGGGATGAAGTTCGGCTCCCACAGGAGTTCGGGCGAAGTCTACCTGCAATTGGAGTTGGGGATGAAGTCCGACTCTCGTAGGAGTCCGGACGAAGTTTACCTGCAGCTGGAGTCGTTGGTGGAGTCCGGCTACCGTAGGAGCCCGGGTGGAGCCTGCAGATGAAGTCATGGGCGAGGTCCGACTCCTGTAGGAGTCCGGATGAAGTTTACCTGCAATTAGAATCAGGGACGAAGTCTGGCTCCCGTAGGAGTCCGGACGGAGTTTACCTACAGCAGGAGTCGTCGGCAGAGTCCGGCTCCCGTAGGAGTCCGGGTGGAGCCTGCAGGTGAAGTCGTGGGCGAGGCCCGGCTCCCGTAGGAGCCTGTGCGAAGTATGCAGGTGAAGTCGTGGGTGGAGTCCGACTCCCGTAGGAGTCCGGACGAAGTCTGCAGGTGAAGTCGAGGGCGAGGTCCGGCTCCCGCAGAAGCCTGGATGAAGTTTACCTGCAATTAGAATCAGAGACGAAGTCCGGCTCCCGTAGGAGTCCGGACGAAGTTTACCTGCAGCAGGAGTCGTCGGTGGAGTCCGGCTCCCGTAGGAGTCCGGGCGGAGCCTGCAGGTGAAGTCATGGGCGAGGCCCGGCTCCCGTAGGAGCCTATGCGGAGTCTGCAGGTGAAGTCATGGGCGGGGTCCGGCTCCCGTAGGAGCCAGGGTGGAGCCTGCAGATGAAGTCGTGGATGAGGTCCGGCTCCCGTAGAAGTTCGGACTAAGTTTACCTGCAATTAGAATCAGGGATGAAGTCTGGCTCCCATAGGAGTCCGGACGAAGTTTACCTGCAGCAGGAGTCGTCGGCAGAGTCCGGCTCCCGTAGGAGTCCAGGCGGAGCCTGCAGGTGAAGTCGTGGGCGAGGTCTGGCTCTTGTAGGAGTCTGGACGAAGTCTGCAGGTGAAGTCGTGAGCGAGGTCCAGCTCCCGTAGAAGCCTGGATGAAGTTTACCTGCAATTAGAATCAGGGACGAAGTCCGGCTCCCGTAGGAGTCCGGATGAAGTTTACCTGCAGCAGGAGTTGTCGGCGGAGTCCGGCTCCCGTAGGAGTCCGGGCGGAGCCTGCAGGTGAAGTCGTGGGTGAGGCCCGGCTCCCGTAGGAGCCCGTGCGGAGTCTGCAAGTGAAGTCATGGGCAGAGTCCGGCTCCTGTAGGAGCCCGAGCGGAGCCTGCAGATGAAGTCATGGGCGAGGTCTGGCTCCCATAGGAGCCTATGCGGAGTCTGCAGGTGAAGTCGTGGGCGGAGTCCGGCTCCCGTAGGAGCCCGGGTGGAGCCTGTAGATGAAGTCGTGGGCGAGGTCCGGCTCCCGTAGAAGTCCGGACGAAGTTTACCTGCAATTAGAATCAGGGATGAAGTCCGGCTCCCGTAGGAGTCCGGACGAAGTTTACTTGCAGCAGGAGTCGTCAGCGAAGTCCGGCTCCCGTAGGAGTCCGGGCGGAGTCCGGCAGGTGAAGTCGTGGGTAAGGCCCGGCTCCCGTAGGAGCCTGTGCGGAGTCTGCAGGTGAAGTTGTGGGCGGAGTCCGGCTCCCGTAGGAGCCCGGGCGAAGCTTGCAGATGAAGTCGTGGGCGAGGTCCGGCTCCCGTAGGAGCCTGTGCGGAGTCTGCAGGTGAAGTCGTGGGCGGAGTCCGGCTCCCGTAAAAGCTCAGGCGGAGCCTGCAGATGAAGTCGTGGGCGAGGTCCGGCTCCCATAGAAGTCCAGATGAAGTTTACCTGCAATTAGAATCAGGGATGAAGTTCGGCTCCCGTAGGAGTCCGGATGAAGTTTACCTACAGCAGGAGTCATCGGCGGAGTCCGACTCCCGTAGGAGTCCAGGCGGAGCCTGCAGGTGAAGTCGTGGGCGAGGCCCGACTCCCGTAGGAGCCTGTGCAGAGTCTGCAGGTGAAGTCATGGGCAGAGTCCGACTCCCGTAGGAGCCTGGGTGGAGCCTGCAGATGAAGTCGTGGGCGAGGTCCGGCTCCTGTAGAAGTCCGGATGAAGTTTACCTGCAATTAGAATCAGAGACGAAGTCCGGCTCCCGTAGGAGTCCGGACGAAGTTTACCAGCAGCAGGAGTCGTCGGTGGAGTCCGGCTCCCGTAGGAGTCCAGGCGAAGCCTGTAAGTGAAGTCGTGGGCGAGGTCCGGCTCCCGTAGGAGTCCGGACGTCGCGAAAAATCCGATCGACGCTGGCGGGGTCCTATCCGTCGGCAAAACTTGGGAGTGTGGCGGAGGCTCGGCCGTCCGGGAGGTTTGAAGAGATGTTGCCGGAGGTCGAAAGTCAGTTGGATCCCCAGAGGGTCACTCTCATCACGAACTTCGGCTGGGGGGTATTTTATACCCAATAGGATGTAATAGGATGTTTATTATAATTTATCTTTCAGACTCATGTAATTGATATTTATATTATTAATAAATGGATATTTTTGATTCATTATATGCTGCATCTTGTTGTTCTTAAGATTATAATGAACCCCATAGGTCTGAGCAATGATTTTAGAGCCGTGATGAGATCATGTTAGTGAGACCTAAATCCTTGATAGCTCTAATCTAAAATATTCTTAGTCATTGGTACATTGAGTTAGGGATCAATGATACCGATAAGACTGATATGTCCTATGTATGCTCAGAAATGAGGGTGATTAATCTCACTACCACTTGTGTGGTGACACTAATACAAGGATATGGGTGCTGATTAGAGAATGAGTTTACTAAATTGAATTGTGAGAGAATATCAGATGAAGTCTTATTTATATGTTAACTGATGATTTTGTAGTGAAAGTTGTGTAAGTGATCTTTAGACTTGAGGTCATCATGGTATCTTATGTACATGGATCCATGTTTTGGTTCACTACCTAACTTGATTCTTTGATCCTTATGTGGGGTGTTTTGGATACGGTGAAGTGTGTATGAAGGTTGTGAGTGATCAATAAGAGATCAGTCACTCTTAATAAGAAGAGCGAACATCCTATATAATCTCATAAGATGATGATTCGGAAGTCTTTCGTCAAAGCAGGATGATAATTAGAAAAAAAATTTTAAAGTATCATCAATTGAATCATTGCCTTCAGATCGAGATACATAAAGATAAGTGATTGGGTTTGACATATTTTGATGCCCACAGCTCATCTGGGATGTTGTTTGACTGAAGGATTGAATTACACAAAAACTTGCCACTGAAGGATATTTTGATAATTTTGCATTAAAATTTTTAATCTTTTGGATGATCATGATATGTTGCTAGATATCAATCTTGATTTATAAATTTATCAGAATAAAAAGAGTTTAATTTTAGAATCAATTTAGAAGAGTCCAAGTTGATTGGAACTCTTCGGGTGACCTAATCTCATCGGATTAAGATTATGTCGAAAGTCTTGATCCATTGCTGGTTAGATTTGAAACTCAATGGGTCACACATTTTAGGATTTAGTCTTGTTCTGATTTAATTAAAGTTTAATATAAATTCTATAGGTTAATTAGATATGCTAGCATATTGTATTAACTCAAGTTCCTAAATTGATTTTGGTTCAAAGTGTTTGAGCTAACCTAAACCAGTTGCCTTTGATCTAATGGGATTGGGTCAATTTAAATTGGAACCTTATCCAACTTGAATCAATTTCAAGTGGAGAAGGACTCCTCTACACCCACTAGAAGTTATGCAAAAATATAAATGCCGTCCACCCCATACTGCATGTGAAATGAAGAGTCCTTCTTAAAGAAGGCTCTTAATTAAATGTGTTGCCTTAAAAGATAAACCAGATATCCATTGATTTGTCGTCAATTCAATGTGAAACTTTTATGGCATGCAGAGGAGGAAGAGTCCTTCTGCTACAAGCATTAATGCACCAAAAGTTTCATACAATTAATTTATTCACCATGTGAGAAAATAGAGCGCCAAAGGTTGGTGCCCCTTCATCCCATGTGACGTCCCTTGGTCCCCTATTTATATGAGATGCCCCACTTGGTTTCCTACTATAATTTTGGACTAAAACTAGAGAGAAGGGAAGTAAAAATCATAGAAAAAAGTCTAAAAAAAATTTAAGAAAAAGGCAAGGAAAAATTGAGTGGCAAAAGTTCCAAGAAGGGTGGTGAGATTTTTAGCAAGGGTTGCTAGAGTGCCCTAGGGTTTGGTTTTTTTATGTGTTGGAGCCAAAAATTAAATTTTAAGTTATGAGACATCTAAAAAGTTCTTCTTGGTGTGATTCTGATGGTGAGATTGAAAGCAACTGAGCTTTGGTGCGATCGTACTATAACTTTGAAGCCGGCAGTGTTCTTGAGAAGACAAGGCTACGATAATGCACCGGTTAGGAAGGACTTTGGCCAACTTCTGTGTGGATCACCATTGGAGAACTTCTACCTTAGGGTCTCATAGAAAGCATCAATGTGCTACTTTTTTATTTTGATGAAAGTATAAAATTCTATCTCTTTTGCATGCTTATTTTTGTTTTATTGATCTTGGCAAGGTGATTCCAGGGTTTGGATTTTGGCTTGATAGTTTTATTTGATAAAGCTATTGATTTATTTATTTTTGAAATTTTAAAAATTACTTTTCATTGCATGGCTGGAACCCAACAGTGTTGGCCATAACTGAAAGAAAAAAAAACTTATTAGTATATGAATTACTTTTAATCCTAAAGACATGGACTTTAGTCTAAAAGTTCTCCCACTATTTTATCGAATTGGTAGCCTCTACTTTCAACTTGAGGAATTACACTAATTCTTTAGCGGGTACTAGAATTCACATAGACTGCATTCAGGCCCAAGTATAGCTCGACCAACCCTAGTGCATGCATGGGTAGTTTTTAACAAATTATTTCTCCAAACAATTTCTAGTAATTAGGTTTTGCCCTAGGCTTGCCTTCAGCAGGCATGTGGTTCCTCCACTGAAAATCCTGCTTATGTCCAACCATTAACATGACAACATCAAGTGTATTAACAAATGGATGTCCAGGCTCGAGTGTGGCTCGACCAACCTGGGCATTGATCTGAAGGTACATCATGATAGTCATATAATAAATAATAATTCCAATACGAGACACCAAGCATGTGGCACCTTCAATGCTTATTTGGAATATTGGACTTATTATCATACACCTTAATGAGAGGCTATGATCAAGTTATCTCATAACTCTATCATTTTATGGACCTGATAATTTAAAAAATTTGATTTCATTGACTTGAGAATAAGAAAAGAAGATGACCTGCAAGCTGTAAATCCTCCCACTGACTTCACCAAGTTATGTAGAGGATTAGATACAAACTGGTCTAAAGACACCTAAATCAGTCACACTGATTAATCTTAATGGCATGGGTCTGCACGAATCGATTAGTAATGTAATCAAAACATAATCTAGCATGTTGGTCAGATAAGTGAGATCAGTAAGAGGGATGTGCCTTTAACTCACCATAGATGCATCTAAGTGAATAGCTCCCAATTAAAAACTACTTGATCGAATCTGACAAACTTACCTGAAACACCAACTGGTTAATTAGTTTTGATTTGATCCACCAAAAGATTCAGACTCAACTATGGAGCTATGATCATGGTCTATTTATTAAGTTTAAACACATGAACTTGATCAAACTTCAACTATTAAGATTGATTTAGAGAAATTTTGATCTAATCTAATTCAACACTTGATTAGATTTAATCAATTTCTCTACTTGATCTATATATATTTCTAACCCTAGGTCTAACTCATTAGAAGGATCTGATTTAAGCTAATCCTTTGCCCATCGATTTATGTGGTGTCTTAATGATCTTCAATTCTTAAATCTAGATCATTCAAGGCTTAATTCAAAATCAAATGAGTAAAATGTGTGTTTTAGTTTGTAGAACTATTCTATCAGGATTTCAGGTAAAGCATGCTATATGTTTTAATTCATAAAAATAAATTTTTATAATATATTTAATAATTAAATATGCATAGGTATGATCTAAACTTCATACATACATTTCATGCATCATGACAACTTTTAGATCAATACCGATTACATCTTATGTAACATATTATTCAAATTTAAAATAATTTTATATCTAAATTTTATCTTATTGTAATGAATTATAAATCACTTTAGATCTAATCTAAATATATTTATATTCAAAATAATATATAAAAATTTATTCATTTTTTTTTCATAAAATCGGATCATAATGACATCCTTACCGTCATAAGAGAATCCATCGAATAGGCAAAAGAGAGATTAATCTCTTTGATCTCTTATGATTGGATGGTCTGGAGATCTCATCAATCTGAGTACTAGGTTATTAAGATCTAAAATCTAATTTCATATGTAATTACATCAACATACAATTATTGACAAAATAATTTTATGTCATGAATATGTCTTTGATCTTATCAATCATATTCTTCATTTAATCTAATTTGATTTGATGCATCATATACATCATATCAGATTTGAAACATCTTATACTGATATAAAATATTAATTTTAGATTTGATATCATATAAAAAATTAATTAGATACAAACATGAATGTATAAGGAATAAAGTTTTGATAAAATCTATTTTCGTGTAGTGCTGAATTTTGATAGGATTTAGATCTAAATATCAATCAAAATAGATCTAATTCAAATTTAAAATAAATCTCACTTCTTAATGAAAATAATAATATTAAAATTTTATTAAGATAAATTTAAAATAAATTTTAATTACATTATTATTCCAATAAAAATTTAGCAACAGTAAAATTCTATTATAATAAACTTATAATAACTTTAATCAATAATTGATTAGGCACATCTAATCCAATCAAAATTAGATCAAAAATTTTATATAAATAGATTTAAATTAGATTTAATATCTAATATAAAATTTTAATTACATACAATATGTAAATAATTTTAAAAAATTTAGTTATGCATACATGAATCAAAGACCTGCTCTGATACCAATTGAAGGGAAGGAAAACTATTTTTCTTCAAATAGCCCAGGTTGCATCTAAATTTTTTTTATTAATTTATATGAATAAAGATTAAATCTTTACTTGATTAGCAGTAGAACTAGAGATCAAATCTCTAAAAATCTAAAATAAACATTTGCGGAGGCCTGAAAGTGCAGACCCTCTACTTTACATACACACTAGACAACGTAGCAAAGCGGGATGAACTCCGATCAAATCACATTCACAATCCAATCAAACAAGAGAGGAGAGGTGCTGGTGTGATGCCTCATACTAGTAAAGGAAATGCCTTAAGATGGGTCCCATACCTAGGAGAAAGGGGGTGGCCACAAGGGAGGTGCCAAGGGAGAAGGAAGGGCTTCTCTCTTCTCACACCTCTCTCTCTCTTTCTCTCTTCTCTCAATTTGTGTTTTTTTTTTGCTATGCATCCATAGGTAGAGACCCTTTCTATTTATAAATAAATCCTATGATCCAATAAGTATAGGACTCCTAACTTAAACATACTTTGAATCAGTCCAATACTCATGAAAGAAGGACTCCTACATGGGATATAATTGCCATCACATATGGCATCCACATTGCCCCTATTTCCACACCCACATGGGACAACCACAACCAGCACCATTCTAGGTGCTAGTCAGTCCAAGAGAGAAGAAAATCTCAGTATAAGTGAGATTCTTAATATCTCATCCAAAATAGATTTGATTCGAATCTAATTCGAAGCTGGTTCAAAATAATTTCGAAAGACTGTCAATCCCAAACTCTTTAGAACTTTTGTACTCAATTTAACTTAAAATTTTAGACTCAAATAAGTCTAATTAATTTAGATCTAATCTAAAATTAATTAATACTTAAATTTAATCTCTCATATGCTCCATGGATCATAGATAAAAAATTGTTCATCATCGGGATTGAACTTGAATCTCATGTGTAGTGCTAGCGAGACAGAGTCAACTCTTCAATTTCATTTGATCCATAACTTAATTCTCAATCAAGTTAGCTTATATATTCAATCAAGTCAAGTACTTTTAAATTAGACTCATAAACATAGGCCAATACTTTTCTATAGTGTCTGACTTGTGTGTGTGACTCCATAGGTTCAAATACTAAGTCAGTAGTACAGGAACTAATTTTTACATTAATCGAGATACCATTTAGCAATGGTTCTTCATGTCCAGATAGATCGAATTATCGTAAAGAAATATTTTAGAATCTATGCACATGGTTACCACATAATTTTTTTTTTGACCCTAAATGCTCTAGGATGGTTTCAGCTTAACTGTCATTTGAGATTTCTTCATCCACATTATATTTCAACCTTTCAAATCTATCTTATAGATTATCCTAATCAAGATTTTACTAAATTAAAATCTAGTGATACATCAACTCCAATAATCTAAGGGGGTCCATCCCATCTTGATCCACACACAGACTTCGTAAGTACTTGACTGTACCCAATAGTCTTCTGTCATTGTATTAAAAATCTAGATAGTCCGACACCAAAGTACAGTGAGTTGCTTGCAAGTCACTATGGTGATCTCAGGTCTGAAGGACACTTATACCCATGTGCTTCGCTAGCAGTTCTTGACAGCAGAATGCTTGGCAGGTGAGTCACTTGTTCAGTGATGATGTACTCCTACATCTCATCTGTATACCATACCAGTATCATCACACTCCTTGGTTAAGAGGATAACTAACCTATATGGCACACAACAACCTCCACTCGATAAATATCGTCATCCTGTAATGATGTATCATTTGGTTGCAAATATGTTTAAGAACTATATGATAAATCTTCTCTTTATCGTACACTAACATAGTTCTAAAAACTTTATCACAGTATAAAAGTTTAAGAAAGATGTAACTTTATGATAAAAGATGGTAGAATAATTTTTATTCATTAATCAATGACTCATATACAAAGATGAACTCAATCATCATACGATTGATTTTAGGATATAATTTTCAATAGTTTACAAACTACAGTTTTTAGTCAAATCATGTCGGTAGTAAGAGCATGTCGAGATATATATTTATCCTAAATGATGGAGCAGTTTACTAGAAAACTTTTAAGCGACATACTATAGTTGACTCTGTTTGCGAGGCAAAATATATCATGGCATTCGATGTTGTGAAGAAAGCTGTATATTTGCAGAAATTCATCGATGAGATCGAAGTGGCACCCTTTCTTGATGGCCCTATCTTATTGTATTGTGATAGCACCGGAGCCATTACTCAAGTGAAATAATTGAAGTCCCCTCAGCGCACCAAGCATATTCTGCACCGCTATCGCTTAGTTTGGAAGATTGTGGATCGAGATGATGTTGACCTTTAGAAGATCGATGGAAAGGAGAATCTGGCCGATCCATTTACTAAAGACCTCGATGTCAAAGAGTTCGAAGATCATAAATCAAAAATGAGTATACGATACTGTATCGATTGACTTTGGTTCAAGTGAGAGTTATTGAAAATTATGTCCCAAAGTTAATCGTCAGTCTGTTGACGGTTGTGCTCATGTATGTAATTTGTATAAGAATTATAATTAATAAATATTATTTATTTTTTTTCATCATATTGTGTACATCTTCTTCTTGAACTCCTGTGTTGTGATGAAGTCCTTAGGATATTTTAATTGATAAAGGAGGATTTATTGTTTAGTTCTTAAATGTGCTAATACTAGGATGATAGCTATATCAAGTGTAGATCGTTATGTGCTATATAGATTGACTGTCCTCTTAATCAAGAAGTGTAGAGACATTGGTATGGCATGCAGGTGAGATGTAAGAGTACATCTCATGAAATATGACCAACTTTGGAGCACTCTGCTATCAAGAGTTACTTCGAAGAAAAATGGATATGAGTGTCCTTTCAACCTGAGATCACCATGATAACTTAAAAGCAACTCATTGTGCTTTGGTATTGGACTATCAAAATTTTTAATTTAATGATAGAAATTTTTTGGATACGGTTAAGTACTTATGAAGTCAGTGTGTGAGTCAAGATGGGATTAAGTGCTCCAAGTCATTAGAGAGTATGCCTCAATGTGTTTCAATTTAGCAAAATCTTGTCTAGGATAGTTCTTGTGAGGAGTCACAAGATTAATTAGGTTAAGACATAATAAGGATGCACTAATCAAGAGTTGACAATTAACTTTGAAGTCATCTTGAGCATCAAGGGTCGAAAGGATGAATTATACAGTAACCATATGCCAATAGGATCTGAGTGTTGCTTTGTATACATTCGGCCTATCCGAACGTCAGGTACTATTGCTAGATAGTTATTTTGATTAGTATAAAAATCTATTTCTATACTATCAGCTTAAATTCAAACTTATGAGGTCACACATACTAAAAGTTTCTCTCTGATCAATTGGCAGATCGATGATTGAGAATCGTTCGAGGATAAAATCATCAATGCGATTAATGATCAACCTTATGTAATAGTTGCAATAACATAATTCGCTAAGTGTTGGTAAAATTTAGAAGGATTAGTCAGTAATTAGATCACTGATTAGCTCAATTAGATTAAATATTAAAGTCTGGATCAAGTCTAATTGAATTGGATTCAATTAGGTCAAACCCAATTAAGTTATGAGATGACCTAATTGCTAAGGAGGATTGAGTCCTGATCTGATCAGGACTTGGGCTCGATTAATTCTTGATTAGATTAGAATTTAATCAAGTTGATTAGACATCTAATTAGATTAGGTTTGCTTTGGTTTAATTGGGTCTAACTAAAAGGGTTTTGGTTTGGATCACATTGAAGAACCAACTTGAAATTCAAACTAGGTTTGAATTTCAAATCCCATGCACCACCATATTTTTTCTCCATGACTTTTCTCCACACACAAACCTGATTTGTTCATGATAAACACTCCAGCAAACACCCCAAAATGTCAATCACTTATGATCGGGTGGAGATTAGTTAGTTTGAATTTAAATTGGATTTAAATTTAAATCCTAACTAAACCCTAATCCTATTCTTATCTATTCCACCCGCCAGCCCCTTGTGAAGGGATCTTATTTGTGCGACAAAAGGAAAGTGTTCCTAAGTTTTTTCTATGCCATTCTCACTTATTCGGTCCCTCTTTGATTTGGTTTTGGATGGGATAAGGGGTGTTAGAGTTTGAATTTGAATAGAAGTTTGAATTTAAACCTAGATGGGCTCTTATCTCATCCAATCACCCTTGTTTGGCAACCATAAAAGAGTTATGGTTTTGTGCAATGAAAAATCTGCTTTTCCACCATAAGAAAGAACAAAAAACTAGAGGGCCGAACAGGTGTCTAGGGGTGTGAGGTCAGGGCTGGGTTGCCATCTCTTCGGCGTGTGCTTTAGAGGAGATCTATCTCCTCTTGAGTGAGTGATTTTGATCTAGGCATTGGGATTGTGAGAGTAGAAAATCTATAAGAAATTATTTCTCCATTTTTCCTCCATCATCTAACAACCTCCTTTGATTTGACTTCAACTTTGAAAGAGTTCGAGAAGTTTGAAGGAGGAGATCTGATCAGATCCGCCATCAAAAGTCTTTTTCGTAAACTAGCATTCTTGAGAAGGCTGATCGATTCGAGAGATTCATGTGAACAATTTGTAGAGGCCCGACATCCTGTGCGGCTATAAGCAACCAACAAGACCTTCAGATCTTCATCTATAATTGTGGTGTTCATCTACCTGCGCTCAGGTATAGGGTTCAAAATCCTGATAATTGTAGATTTGATCTACTATGTTAACTAGTTTTCATGCATGATATACTGATTTTATAGTTTAGATTTTTACATACATATACACATGCCATAGATCCTTATGTAGGGTATTTTATGATCAGATTATATGCTTACATTATTGGTTAAAATGTTTAATCTGAATTTATTCCACTGCAAAAAGTTTTAAAATGTATGCATGAAACCCCTGCGGTTTTTCATCATTAATGATGTGAATAAACCAAGGAGGACTATTGAAAGAGATTGTGAAGAGTTGTTCAATTGGGAACCCATTCTTAATTGTATCATTCTTATGTTCAATCAGGATCCTAGAAATATGATCTGCTACCATGTTCTCTAAACGCCTCTTATCTCGGATCTCTAGATCAAATTCTTGGAGGAGAAGGATCTATCTAATTAGTCTAGGCTTGGTATCCTTTTTGGATGGTAGATGCCTTAAAGCTGCGTGATTAGAATAGACTAGGACCTTTGAGCCTAAGAGGAATGATCGAAATTTGTCTAGGGTGAATACAACTGCAAGCAACTCTTTCTCAGTGGTGGTATAGTTCAATTGTGCATCAAAAAGAGTCTTACTTATGTAATAGATTACATGGGGTTTCTTATTTATTCTTTGCTCCGAGACTTCCTCTATAGCAAAACCGGATGAGTCACACATTATTTTAAAGGATAGGGACCAATCTTGGGGTCAAATTATTGGTGCAATTGATAGTGCATTTCGAAGTGTATAGTATGCGTCAAGACAATCTTCATTAAATTGAAATGAACTATCCTTGGCAAGCAAGTTGCACAAGGATCTTGAGATTTTGCTAGTCTTTAATGAAGTATCTATAAAATCCAGTATGACCTAAGAAAGATTGTACCTATCAAATCAAGGTTGGAGGTGGAAGTTTTGAAATTATCTCAACTTTGGCCTTGTCTACCTCGATTCCCTTCTCGGATATAATGTGTCTGAGTACAATTCCTTCCCAAACCATAAAGTAGCTTTTCTCCTAACTCAATATTTGGTTTGTCTCCCATAATATTTGAGTACTTTCGAAAGATTCTGGAGATAGTCTTCAGATGTGGTATCAAACATCGAAAAGTCATCCATAAAAACTTCTAAAAATTTATCTATGAAAGAAGAGTGCCTTACAAGTCAATCACATGTGAATGCAATGAGACTTTTCTTTATAAATTTTCGACTCATGTAATGATATTATTTATAAATGAGGCATTGTTGAGTCATGGTGCTTACAAAAAGCTAAGACCTCCCTCGAAAAAACTCATCAAGAAGTATCATTTGAGCTTTTTAGTCCCATATAAGTATCCAAGATCTAATCAGTGTATAGTCAATCTGGGATTAAATTCATGCCCATATAATCCTCACATATTTCTTCAATTTAAGTCTTGGTGTTCTTACAAGACAAGTATCCAAATTCATTCAAATTTAATTACAAATATCACAATTAGCTTGCCACCCGTCTTAAAGGAGCTATGTTGTAGTGTCCTCCAACAAACATAAGTCATGGGCTATCATCATTCTAACTGCATCTTATTGTGTATAAGATTATGATGAACCCCATTGATTTTGACAATGATTTTAGGGCCATGAAGAATTTATGTCTATAAAACCTAAAATCCTAATCCTAAATATTTTTGATTGTAGAAATATTTAGTCAGAGATCAATGATTCGGATAGACTGACACATTCTATGTGTACCTGATGGAGAGGGTGGCTGATTTCGCAAGCCACTTGTGTGAGATACTAATACAAAGATGTGGGTGTTCATTAAAGAATGAGTTCACTGAATTAACTCATCGATAGAGAATATCTTATGGAGCCTTATTTGCATGTCAAAAGTAGTTCTCTAAGTGGGAGTTGTGCAAATGATCCTTAAACTTGAGACCATCATAGAATCTTGTGCACATGAACCTATATTTTAGCTCATTTTCAAGCATGGCATTAAGACATGTACAAGATGTTCTAGATATAGTGTAGTGCGTATGGAAGTTGTGAGTTGATCAATAAAAAATCGATCACTCCTAGTAAATGGAGATGACATCATGTGCATTGTCATCTCAAGATGACTTAGAAAGTCTTTGGCCAAAGCAGTATAAAAATTAAAAAGAATTTCTAATACTTCATTAGAGTCATCATTGATTGATTGAGAATCAATAAAAATATGAGTTTGAGTTTGACATGATTACATGCTCATGAATATATTCGAGATGCGAGATGATCGAAGGATTGAATTGCACAGTAACTTACCACTGAAGGATATATTTGATATTTTTATCAGATTTTATATTATCTGGATAGTCATGATATGTTGCTAGATATCAATCTTGACTTATAAGTTTGATCAAATTAAAAAATTTAATTCGATCTCCAATTAGAAAGGGTTCTAATTGCTAAACTCGGATTAGCATTATTTGAATCTTAATCAATTAGAAGGAGTCTAATCAAGTTAGATCAACTTACATCCAAATCTATTACTGGTTGGATGTTGAACCCAATGGGTTACACACATTAAAAAATTGATTAAAAATTTATTTGATATGGTTGATTGAAATTTTGGATCCAATCGAGCAGCTGGTAAGCATGCTAGCACGTGTGGCTAATCCTAGCTCTTTGGGAGATCAGATTTAATCTCAATCCTTGCTATTTGGCTAACCCAATTTGATGAGCATTTGGGTTATGTTGAGCCACCTAGAGGTAGCCCAAAGAGGGCTTCCTTAACCTTTATCCATGCCAAAAACCAAGAGTCCTTGTTGTAGAGGGACTCTTAGTGCGGTTTTATGAAGGGAGCACATGCGTTGCCACTTTTTGGGATGCAAAAGGACTGGAGTCCTTCTACTTTGGGTCTTTGACTCTTAAGGCATGAAGATCAGCTCTTAAACTTCCTTGGCAGACTTTTTAAAGTGTGAAAATACTATCTGGATGGGCATGGGATGCTCAATTTTGCATGGCACGTGCTTGGTAATCTGCAAATCATGTGAAAGGATGCGAGAGGAGTCCTTCTGCTTTGGGCAGAAGGTGGCACCTCCTCTCTTCTTATTTGGTTATCTAGAATCAAATTCAAATGCACTTGCCATATGGCAAGTTTTGGATGAATCTAATTCCAAAAGGGATGCCAAAAGCATCCCTTTATGACATGCGTGCATAGGAGAAGGTAGAAAATCGACATATTGTTAGATGTAAGCCTTAAAAACCAATATGACTGATACATTATAATAAAATTAAAAAATAATTTTGTACTTAATACATTGATTTGATCAATAAAAAAATAAATTTATTTTTTATTCAAGTGTGATGTGTCCTTGAATCATCTATGGAATTAACATTTCGATACATATTCGTAAAGTATTGAGAATTAGAGATATGTATATAATTTCTAAATGCTTCCGATCATAGTATCATTATAGGATGGTGATCGATCCAGATAGATCGGTGCATAGATTGCTTCCTTTAGAAAAGATGAGTCTTTAGTCTAAAGTATAGAGATACTGAGCAATGAGTGTAGTAGTTGTTAGAGAACAACTAGTACTGAGTATGACCATACGAGAGATCACTTAGATTTCTACTCGATCGACAGTGATTGTCTAGATGCTGTAGTTGTGTGAATGATCCTTTAATCTATGATGGTATAACCACTCGCAGTAAGACTACTGGAGTTTGACTAACACATAAACATGGTCTCAATGGGCCCTTGTAGTGGATGTTGGTGATAGTTGATCCACTGTAGGAGTAGGGTGCGCATCAAAATAGAATCTATCAATCTTCATAAAGAAAAATAGTCTTATAAAATTTGAGAGGCATAGTTTGAGAGTCTGTGACCACAGCAATGTGATTGATGAAAAAGAATTTTCATAAAGATCACAATTGGATTTGAGCTGATTGAATCTATCATATGACTGATGATGAGGTTTGATAATTTATCAATGATCTGCCATCTAGTTGAGACTCATGATAGAAGAATTGAATCACACGTACTAGATGTCACTGATGGATAGTGAAAGCTTATTAGGGTTGCTCAAGATCGACAATCCTTGATGAGTTAGAGTAAAATTATTCCGACTCATTAAAAAAAATTTCAATGATATTATGATGGAGATCATTGTATATCTCATTGCTAAATAGAATTGAACTTATGGAGTTAAACAACAAAAGAATTAGACCTAGAATAAGCAATTGGGCTTATGAAGTCTCAATTGGGTTTAGAGAAATTCTATTGGGTTCAAGGTAATCTTGCTAGCACATGATTGGACTCAATTTCTTCTTTATGTTTGAATTTTTTATTTGATAAGATTAATTTAAATTTGATTTTTTACTAATAACCTAAATGAATTATATTCATTGGGCTCTATTTGTTGGGTGCTTAGGATTTTGAATCAAATGAATTAAGGGTTCAAGTCCTTAATTAATTTCCTTAATAGTTTTAATTGTGTGCCACTTGATTTGATCAATCTGCACATGCCCACCTATTAGAGGATGTGTGGGACCAGCATGGGGTGTCCCATGGGTGCCATGTGGTGTGTGTTTTATGGGTGTAAAGGCTCCAATAGTTGGTGCCTAAAGGATCTCTTAAAGAGAGTCAAATAACTAAAGGAATAAGAATTTTTAGTATAAGTAGGAGCTGTATTAAGTGGTTGTTTGATTTTGAATAGAATTCAAATCTTATGCCTATTTTAAAGGATCTTCTCTAAAGCCTCTAGAAAATGAACCAGTAGCCCCATGCCTCTATAGAGCAGCCCACACCCCCTCTCTTTCTTCTCCCTTCTCTTCTCCCTTGAAGATCCAATGCCCAAGCCTTGGGCATCCATCTTCCATGCCCAAAGGTGTTTGGGCATCCCTCTTGTTTGCTGGTTTCTAGTTCTTGATTGCTTCATAGTCAAGGAACAAAAAGCAAGAGAAGAAGAGAAGAAGAAGATCAAGTAAATGATCAAAGAGTTGATCGCAATCCAAGCTTCATTCAAATTTGCAAGCTGATTTTTCTTAGAGAAAAAGAATCAATACTAAAAAGGATTATTCCAGACTGATCCTAAGTAGATATCCATAGAGGTCAGGTGCTTATATGGCTAAGGGAGAACCTATTCTCTTCCAAATCTAGATTTGAAGAAAAAATTTATGAAATAGGTATGTGATTCAATCACATATTCAATTTCAGCATATGTTCAATTTCAGCATATGAAGTAGATTCTAGTACTTTATATTTTATGCATGCATGATATAGATTAAAAAATATTTTAATTTTTTATTCTACTATATTATTTAGAAAAAAAAAATTTGAAACATACATGCATGCCTCGACATGAAAAATCCAATAATGATATTAGAGCCATGAATTTCATGTATATGAAATTGACATATATATTTTGAAAAATATTTCAAAATCTATTTTTTTCTCGATATATGAGATGTATAGATGAGTATTTTGAATATAAAATTTATTTTATATTTAATTTTAGAATATATAGTTAGTATGTGAAAGCATGTATAGATCTGAATTTTATTCTAAAATGGTTTCTAATTTATAATCATGTAATATGTAGATGCACGTATAAATTCAAAATTTAATTTGACCTGATTCATGATTCATATATGAGATATATGATTACATATTTAGGTTAAAAAATTATTTTCAATATAATTTATGATTTATAAATAAGATATATGATATCATGTTATGATTTAAATTTTGTTTAGATTTGAATTTTACATATGTATATGAGATATATATTTGTATGTTAAATCTAAAAATTAGTTTTATGATTTAAAACTTACCTTTTATACAAAAAATTTCGATCTAAAATTTAGTTTTGAAATCTAAAATTTGTGTTTGTGCATAAGTGTTTTGGTTATGAAAAATCAAAAATTAGGTCATGTTTAGATTGCATCTAAGATTTTTGATTTGAACGCAATGGATTTAATTTGATTAAGTAATTAATCAAATCGAGTCAAGTATTAATTAAGGATAGATCAATTAATTTATATGATTATATAATTATTATTGATCAAATTGATTAAATCCCATATGTAGAATCAATTAACTGAAAAACCTAATTCGGCTCGATGGCTTGAGCTTGATTCGCTTGAGCTAACCTATTTGGACCAATTGACTTATTGGTGTCTAAGGCAAGTAATTGAAAGGTGATTATTTAATTAGTTTCGTTTGCTTAACTGGTCAATTTATTGATGTCTAAAAAAAGCAACGAGGAGACTCCCACCAATCTCCACTTATCTGATCAATTTGGAAGATTGAGTTTTGAATGAGGTTGCTTGGTGGTTTGGTTTAGCCTATGTCAATTAGATCAATCATATGATGATTGATTACATGAGACCTAAACCTAAACCTCCCTATAAATATTAAGCCCATAGATCTTCACCATTGTAGATGTGCAGTCTTACTGGTATTGATTGTTCTCTGCTGGTTCAGTGGTTTAGTTGCACCGAAAGCATGCAACTACTCTATTAGCAAAGAGTTGCTCCCGGGGAAGGATGGGGTTGGGCTCAATAACTATTAAGTGAGGGACCCAATGACGGTTTTGCACCTACTTGTAAACAACGGGTCGGGCTTAACTAAGGAGTGTGGTCAATAACTGTTTGATGAGCCTACGTAACTTAAAGATCAAGTTGCTACAATATGCTTAGAGAAGCATCTGAGCAAAAAGTTATCCACGCATCGGTGTGCATGTTACGAATAACTGTTAGGTGATGTACATGGCATCGATGGGACTACAGCATCCACTAGGAATCCATTTGTCACGTTAGGATTTTTGTTTTCCATTCGGAGAGTGGAGGGATCCAAAAAATTAGTAGGAGTCATTGTTTGCATCTTAAAGTTCCTAGAAGTAAATATAATTTTAAAGTATAAAAGTCTAACTTGAATCTCTACTCTTGCAGTTAAACAATGCCAGCCTTAAACCCTCTAGCCCGCATCCTTAAATCCAATCATTTGTCTAGAAAAAACTATAAAGATTGGCTAAGAAACCTCAAGATTATCCTAACTTTTGAAAACTAGGTTATATACTAGACCAGAAACCCCTAATATTACCAAACCATCCTACTGTCGAGCCAAGAACTGCTTATAAAATGTGGATGGATGAAGATAGTCGGATCAAGTGCTATATGTTGGCATTCATGTCAAATGAGTTGCAGAGCCAGCATGAGCATATGCCCACTGTCAGGGCTATGATCACTCACCTACAAAAGTTGTATGGTGAGCAAAGCCGTACAGTACACTTCAAAGTATCCAAGAGACTCTTCAATCTGAAGATGTGTGAAGGACAGTCAATTCATGAGCACATATGACAGTAATCAAGGACATTGAGGAGCTTGGGAAGCTCGAGCTTGATATGCAAAAGGAATTATAGAAGGATTTGATCATTCAATACTTTACAAATTCATATAGTCAATTTATTATAAATTTTTATATGAACAAACTTGATTGCACTATACCCAAATTGGTCAACATATTAGTCACTACGGAAGGAACCTTGAAAAGTTCAAAGGGTACTATTCTCGCTGTGGAGTGGACTTCTTCCAAGAGAAAGTCTAGCTGGAAGAAGAACAAATCCGCTAAGTAGATGAAAAAGAGCAAGCCAAAGAAGGCTGAAGTAAAGGAAAAGTGTTTCCACTATGATGCTGAGGCAACTAGAGGAGGAACTGTCCACTCTACCTGCAGAGCCTAAAGACTAAGAAGGGTGATAAACTTTTAGAAGGTATGCTCATAATTGGATCTAACTTTACGATTTCTTCTACTTATAGTTGGGTATTGGACTCTGATTTGAGTGCTCATATATGTACCTCAATGCAGGGTCTAATAAAAATTAGGAGGTTGAGGGAAGGTGACATGATCTTTTGGATCAGCAATGGAGTAAAAATTACTACAGAAGTTATTAGCACTTATCTTTTTCGATTACCATCGGGTTTTAGATTAGATTTAAAAGATTGTTATTTTATTCCTGTAGTTAGTCATAATTTGATTTCTGTGTCTGTGCTAGCACAGGATGGTTTTGAATTTAATTTCACTAAAAATTTTTATTTCATTTATTTATGAAATAAATTAGTTGCATGAGGTCTTTTAATTGACAGTTTATATCACTTGCATGTTGATGCGAATGTGAATTTGAACGAGCAAATAGTGAGTGCCATAGGTCAAAAGAGATCCAGAGATGAAATTAACCAGAAGTACTTGTGGCATCATAGACTACACCATATTGAAGAGGACAGGATAAACAAACTGAAAAAGGATGGAATCTTTGGCTTTCTTCATCCAGAGTTGTATCCAGTTTGTGAATCTTGACTTCGAGAAAAAATAGTCAAGTTGCCTTTTGTAGGATATGGGAAAAGGGCTATTGAGTTACTTGCTCTGGTACACACCGATATGTGTGGGCTATTTAATGTGCAGGACAGAGGTGGTTGCGGCTACTTCATCATCTTTATCGATGATCTGTCTAGGTATGAATATGTGTATCTGATGAAATATAATTTTGAAGCCTTTGAAAAGTTCAAAAAATTGAAAAATAAATTTGAAAAATAAACAGGCAAGCTCATTAAGGTTCTTCGATCTGATCAAGGAGGTAATTATCTTAGTTGGAAATTTTTAAGATATCTTAAGGACAACAGTATAGTCTCTCAATGGACTCTTTGCAGAACACCTCAGCTCAACGGGTTATCTGAAAAGAAGAATAGGACCCTATTAGATATGGTCAGATCCATGATGTGCTTCACTGATTTATTCTTATATCTTTGAGGACATGCTTTATTAATTGCAATTCACCTGTTGAATAGGGTTCCATCAAAATCTGTTCTTACCACACCATATGAGATATGAAACGGTAAGAAGTCGAGTCTAGGTTATCTATAATAGCTTATTTTATAGGATATCCAAAATAATCAATGAGATACTACTACTTTTCACAAGATCACAATGTGATTGTGAGTTGGAACATCATATTTCTAAAAAAATAGTTTATCTAGGATGGTGGTAGTAGGAGGTTAGTTGAGCTCGAAGAGAAGGTCTCTGAAGAGCAAAGAGCTATAGATCCTCAAGAACCCGCTATTCATGAGCTAGTAGTTGATGTTCTTCTACCATCTCATGAATCTAACAAGGTCTCCCGACCTCCTCAAAGGTACATAGGTATGCTTATGGAAGAAATAAAGAAAATAATCCTTATGGGAGGTAGGTTATGAATCATGGTGATGATCCTAATACCTTTAATGAGGCAATGCCTGACATCGATTTTAAAAAATAGTTAGATGCAATGAAGTCAGAAATTGACTCGCATTCGAACCAAATATAGACCTTAGTGGATCCACTCGAGGGTATAGTATCTATTGGGTGTAAATGGATCTACAAAAAAAAAATAGATGCCAATGGTAAGATAGAGACCTATAAAATTAAGCTTGTGGCAAAAGATTATAACCAGCACGAGGGCATTGACTATCAAGAAATCTTTTCATTCGTAGCTATGTTGAAATCCATTCATACTCTGCTTGCTATTACAACTTATTATGATTATGAAATCTGACAGATGGATGTAAAAACTACTTTCCTGAATGGATATCTTAAGGAAGTATCTATATGAAACAGCCTTTGAGTTTCACATCTAGTGATGGTGATCACATAGTCTGCAAGCTGCAAAGATCCATATATGGATTAAAGCAAGTTTCTCGAAGTTGGAATCTTTATTTTGATAATGCGATCAAGTCATTTGATTTCATCAAGAATGAAGAGAAACTTTGTATGTACAAAAGGATCAGTGAGAGTACAATAATATTCCTCGTATTGTACGTGGATGATATTCTTCTCATTGGAAATGATATTCCTATGTTGACCATGGTCAAAAGATGGTTGTCTAAAAAATTCTTCATGAAAGATCTAGGAGAGGTATCCTTTATTCTTGAAATAATGGTCTATAGGGATAGATCTAAAAGGATACTAGACTTGTCACAAAAGCTACACATTGAAAAAGTGTAGGAACTAGATCTAGGGTTTCAGGGTTAGATCTTGAAACTTTTTTAAGATCATACAGCGGAAGACTAAAATAAATCAAAATTTATTTTCTAAGATCAGAAAATTCCTAGATCTAAGATCCTATTACATGATTATTATATTGTTGGGAAATGTGTCCCAAAAAGCCAATCGTCAAGCTGTTGATGGTTGAGCAACCAAGTATTGTAATTGATTTGTTAATAAATAAAATATATTTGGCATTTTCATCATAAGCTTTCATCTTCTAATGAACTCCGTTGTTATGATGAAGTCCTTAGGACTATTTAAGTTCGATAAAGAGAGGATTTATCGATTAGTCCTTAAAACTGTTCACGACCAAATGATAGGCTGTTAATAAGGACGACAGCTTCTATCAAGCATAGGTCGCTGTAGGCCATATGGGTTGGTTGTCCTCTTAACCAAGGAGTGTGGAGACACTGGTATGGCATACAGGTGAGATGTAAGGGTACATCGTCATTGAACGTGACCAACTCCAGAGCATTCTGCTGTCGAGAATGTCTCTGATGGGATATAGGTATAAGTGTCCCTTAGACTTGAGATCACCTCAGTGACTTGCAAGCAACTCACTGTGCTTTGGTACCGGACTAACTGAATTTCTAATTCAGGGACGGAAGGCTTCTGGGCACAGTCAAGTACTTGCGAAGTCAGAGTGTGATCGAGATGGGATTGACCACTCCAAGAGTTGGAGAAGAATGAGTCGCTGTATTTCAATTTAGCAAAACCTTGGCCAGGGTAATCCATCAGATGGATTTGATATTTTGAAATACAATGTGGACAACCTGATCAGAGTTGACAGTTGAGCTCTGGGGTGTCCTATGATCATTTTGGTCAAGGGGATGAATTATATGAAAACTATATCCGCATGGGTTCTAAGGATGTTGTTCTACACATTCGACCTATCCGGACGTCGGGTACCATTGCTAGATGGTCACTTCGATTGGTATAGAAATTTGTTTCTATGCTACCAGCTTAGGTTCGGACCTATGAGGTCACACACATTAGAGTTCATGATCCGATCGGATGGTTGATCAACGATTAAGAATCATAATAGGGTTAAATAATCAATACGATTGACATTTAACCCAGTGCAAGTGTTGCAGGAGGATCGATTAGCAATTTGATTGCTAATTGGCTTAATTTGATTAAGCAATGGGCTGAGATTAAGTCTAATTAAATATGATTTAATTAGATTTGGTTTGGGCTTGATTGGATCAAGTCCAATTGGTTTATTGGATAAGCCAAGTGCAAGGAAAAACTAGTCCTAGTTCAACTAGGACTTGGGTCAATCTAATTTCTAATTTGATTAGAAAATTAAATCAGATTTAAATCTAATTTAATCTGATTAAATTAGGTTCTTAATTAGGTTAAGACCTATTTTAATTGGGTTGATCTAATTTTGATTTGATTTGGTTTGGGAAACCAAATTAAAACAAGTTATGAGACAGAATCCTAGTAGGACTAGGATTCCACCTTGCGCCACATAACCTTCTCCACGCCCTCTCTCTTATTCAACGCCATCTCCACTTATTTTGTGTGACAAAAGCCCTCTCCCAGATCTCCCCACGTTCAAAAAGGTCTCCTCTCTTCTTTCTTACATGGAAGGTGTTTGGATCAAATCAAAAGGAATAAGTTTGGATTTCGAATTCTATGAGATAGAGTTTTAGAAATCCAAAACTCTTTCAATTTTGCACCGAATTTATCCAAATTTTTTTTAATTTTTGTGGCTTTTAGGGTTTACATTGTGCACCCTTTTCTGTGATCCATCACAAAAATATGAGGAGGTGCTCAAGAGTTGGGCGCCCTTACTTGCCATGTTTGGATAAGCCTTGACTAGGTTTTGACCTAGACAAGGACTCTATCATATCTCTTATATAAGATGAGTTTCTTGTAAATTTTAAGGAGAGATAGATATTTGAGAGACCTTTTGTCATCCAAAAATCAGAGAGAAAACCTTTGGGTCATGGAGATATAAAAGATGCAAGTTTGGGTGTCTAGAGAGAAAAACGTGAAGAAGAAGAGGGTCTTCTTCTAGGGTTTTTATTTTCATATCTTTCCTCCTCCATCTTGAGTTTCCTGAGAGTCTCAGATCTGAAACTCCTCCTTCTACTTTCCATCTTTGGAAGAGTCCAAATCAAGAAGAAGGAGGTACCTGATCAACCATCAAAGAAGGATCAGCGCAGTACTAGCATACTGTGCTGATTTCCTGAAGCAGACTTCTGATCGAGATTCGTGGGCTCGTGTGGACGACTCCTAGAGGCCGGACGCGTGTGCGGCTTGCAACATCATCCTTAAGCCCGGATCAACGATGGTTAGAGCGTCTAACTTGCAAGGTAATAGATCTGATCTATTGTTTAATACATACATTAGATGTGGTATAAAACATGTTGATATGATCAACATGTAGTTCATGCTATATTTATATATTTTAATTTTTGATTTAATCTATGTAATAATCATGTAATAGGATCTTAGATCTAGGGATTCTCTATTTAGAAAATAAATTTTGATTTATTTTAGTCTTCCGCTGTATGATCTTGAAAAAGTTTCAAGATCTAACCCTGAAACCCTAGATCTGGTTCCTACAATTGGTATCAGAGCCTAGGTTCTTATTACATGATTATTTATACATGCTTAGATTATTTTTAGATTAGATCTAATTTATAATCTGATTATTAAATCTGAAATTAAAATTTTAGATCAATCACAAACTGCAAGGTTGTCCTACTGCAAGGTTTACCCCTTACAGTGCAAAGGTTGTCCTAGTTTGTGTAGATCTATCTTTAATCATAAATTTGTTAGATATGATCTAGATTAAATTTATGATTTATTAGATTTAAAAGATGTTTAAATCTGAAGTAAAATCTCTTTGTTAATAATTTTTGTGCAAAGAAATTTTTAAAGTTGAAATTGTTTCAATTACATGAACCTGTTTAGATTAGATCTAAAGTAGTTTCATGTTTATTTCACTTGTATCTTGATTATGAATCAAACATGCAATATGGTTGGTAGAATCATATTGTAAAATTATTTTATAAATATGAAAATTATTTTTTGAAAAGCCAAACCCAACCCTCAGCCCAAAACTTAATTAAGAATTAAGATGTTGTTTGATTTGGTTCTAGGATTGTGAATTGAAGAACCTAAGACACAAATCATAACACATTGGGTTAATGGGTTAGTGGAATTAGGTCCATTAATTGGGTTAGACCTATGGTTAGATTAAAGATGGACTTAATTAGAAATTGACTAAATCTAATCAATTGTTGTCTTAGATTAGGTCAAGGATTCTCTAGATCAATTATAATAGTTGTAGTTGGTCAAGTCTATGTCTTTAACGAGAACCAAATGGACTTGATTCTTGGCTAAGCGGTCTAGCACGAATTGTTAGGTTGATCTAATCGAAATTAATTAAACCAGTTGGTGTCTAAGGTAAACCAGACCGGTGGTTTTTAATTGGAAGCCCGCTTACCTGACCATTTCTGATGGTGTCTAAGGCAATCTTTGGCAGACCCTCCCACTGATCGAACTTACCTGGCCTCTTGGTGAAATTATGTTTTGATCGAATCACTTGACTATTCGAGCTGACCCATGTCAGCTAGTAAATCAGTGTGACTGATTCAGGTGCTCCTAGACCAGCCCTTTTAATGGTCTCCTTTAAGCTGACTTGGTGAAGCCAGTGGGAGGATCATGATAAGCTGGTTCATCTGACCTCATTCTCTATATTATTTAAATCTTCTAAAATTATTAGGTTCTTAAAATGACAAAGTTATGGAGATAACTGAGTCATTGCCTCCCATTAAGGTGTTTGATAATGAGTCCATTAACTCAATAATCATTGCAGACCCAAAGGCCTGGTGCTTGTTGACTAATGGAATTATCACTCATCATATGACGACTTGAAGTGTCTCTCTAATGGTGGTTAGGTGAGCCAACCAAAGTTGGGCTTAATCATTCATTGGTTAGATACACAAGTATGATCATGTTAATGGTTGGACCTAACTGGATCCTTACAGTGGAGGCCAAAGCCTACTGATTAGATTTCTGGGGCAAAATTAAAATTACTAGAAATTATTTAGAGAAACAATTGGTTATGAACCTACCCTTAGATGTACATGGGTTGGCCAACCAAAGTTGGGCTTGTGTGCAGTCTAAGTGGATTCTAGTACCCCTAAGGAATTAGGATAATTCCTCGAATTGGAGGTAGAGGCTACCAATTCGAATAAAATAGTGGGAGAAACCTTTTGATTAAAGTCCAAATCTTTAGGTTTAATGAATCAATTACTAATTAGGTTATGGTTCTCTTTGTGCAAATATGGCCACTTCCCTATCGCTCCGATCATTGTTAGACAATGATAAGTTGGTGGGACCCAACTTCGGTAGCTGGTACTGAAAGTTGAAGATAGTCCTGGAGCATGAATGGATCCTATATGTGATAATGGATCCTGCACCTGAGGAGCCAGCTGCCAATGCACGTGGAACAGTCAGAGACACTTACCAGAAGTGGTTCAGTGATCGGACCATGGTGCGCTGTATCATGCTGGCTGTCATGAGCGATGAGTTCAGTCGCAGATTCGAGACGGCTCAGCCAAAGGACATGCTTCAAGTGTTGGAGGATGCCTTTGGCACACCCGATGATGTAGAGAGGCACAAGACTAGTTGTGCCATCTTCAACGCCAAAATGCGGGATGGTGCCTCTATCACTGATCATGTATTGTACATGATCGAGCTGATGGAACGATTGAGCAAGCTCGGCTTTCCCTTGTATGAGCAGCTTGGGAAAGATACAATACTGAACTCGCTGTCCAAGTCTTATCTCCCATTCCTCACTCATTATAGAATGACAAAGCCTGAAGAGAACTACCACGGGTTACTGGGGTTGCTTCAGAACTTTGAGAAGGATTACCAACTTCACAAGGAGTCGGTGAACTTAGTGGGAGGTTCTTCTTCTGGTTCTCAACCTTTTGAGAAAGGGAAGAAGAACAAGAAGAAGAAAGTGAAGAAGGTGCAAGTTCAGGCTGGGATATCAGTGCAGAGCCAGACCAAAAAGATCAAGCCTGATAAGAGTCTATTCTACTGGTAAGCACCCTAGATTAGATAGTGTGTCAGATATCTACTTATGGCACTGTAGGCTAGGTCATATAAACAAGAACAGAATAAACAGGTTGACTCAAGAGGAAATCCTCGAAGTCAGTGATTGTGAATCACTTCCAACCTGTGAGTCCTGTCTTCTTGGTAAAATGACCAAGTCACTTTTACTGAAAAAGGTGAGAGAGCTACTGAGCTCTTGGGCCTAGTACATACTGATGTATGCGGGCCCATGAGCACCAGTGCTAGAGGTGGATATTTCTACTTCATAACTTTCACGGATGACCTATCCCGATATGGATATGTCTATCTGATGAAACATAAGTCGAATTCATTTGAAATGTTCAAACGATTCCGAAGTGAAGTAGAAAAAAACTGGGAAGAGTATTAAAACTCTTCGATCTGATCGAGGAGGAGAATACCTTTCTAGTGAATTTCTCACATATCTAGGAGAGAATGGGATTCTCTCCCAATGGACTCCTCCAGGAACACCACAGCATAATGGTGTGTCTGAAAGGAGGAATCGGACTCTGTTAGACATGGTCCGATCCATGATGGATTTTGCCAGCTTGCTGATATCCTTCTAAGGATATGCACTCGAATCGGCCTATTATCTGTTAAATAGGGTTCCAAGTAAGTCTGTAATTAAGACTCCATATGAGATATGGACGGGACGTAAGCCAGCACTTTCACATCTTAGGGTCTGGGGGTGCCCGACCTATGTCAAACGATTAGTCACAGACAAACTTGGACCTAGGTCTGACAAATGCTCATTCAATGGGTATCCCAAAGAGACAAAAGGATAGTTTTTTCTACCATGCTGATGAACGAAAGGTGTTCGTCAGCCTTAAGGCAATCTTTTTAGAAAAGGAGTTCCTTGGTGAAGGAACCGTTGTCTCTAAGGTTGAACTTGATGAAGTTCAACAGGTAGAAGGACCGACACCAATAGCTGAACCTGAGTCGGATATGATTAGATCATATCCGGAGCCCAATATATCTGCACCATTAAGGCGATTCGGTAGAGTACCACGTCAGTCGGACAGATACTATGGTTTCTTGGTCCGGGACGGTGATCCCATCGAACTTGATGAGAATAATGAGGATCCGATCACCTATATGGATGCAATGCAGAGATCTGATTCTGAGAAATGGCTTGAAGCCATGAAATCCGAAATGGAGTCCATGAAGGTCAACAATGTATGGACATTAGTTGACCCACCTGAAGGGGTTAAACCCATTGGGTGTAAATTGATCTTCAAAAGGAAGAGGGGCGCAGACGGAAAGGTGGAGACCTATAAAGCCCGTCTGGTTGCCAAGGGGTATCGTCAACGTTATGGTATTGACTATGACGAGACATTTTCTCCTGTGGCAATGCTCAAATCCATTCGGATAATGCTTGCAATAGCTGCCCATCTGGATTATGAGATCTGACAGATGGATGTAAAGACAGCTGTCCTGAATGGAGAGCTGACCGAAGAGGTGTATATGATACAACCTGAGGGGTTTACATCCACAGATGAGTCCAAGGTGTGCAAGCTTCAGAGATCCATTTATGGACTGAAGCAAGCTTCTCGGAGTTGGAACATGCATTTTGATAAGGTGATCAAAACGTATGGCTTCATTAAGAATGGAGAAGAGCCCTGCATCTATAAATGGGCAAATGGTCCAGTTGTGGTATTTCTTGCCTTGTACGTGGATGACATTCTTTTAATTGGGAATGACATCTCTGCACTACAGGGAATAAAAGTTTGGTTGTCATCACAGTTCTCCATGAAGGACTTGGGTGAAGCATCCTACATCCTAGGGATGAAGATCTATAGGGATAGATCTAAAAGGATGCTTGGGTTATCCCAGTCCATGTACATAGACACTGTACTGAAGAGGTTCGCCATGGAGAATTTCAAGAAGGGCTATCTACCGATAGGCCAAGAAATTTCTCTCTCTAAGAAGGATTGTCCGACAACTCCTGAAGAGAGAGAGCGTATGAGTAGAGTCCCATATGCTTCAGCCGTGGGATCTATCATGTACGCCATGACATGTACAAGACCAGATGTGGCATACTCACTAGGAGTAGTGAGTAGATACCAATCTGATCCTAGAGAAAACCACTGGAAAGTGGTTAAAGCCATTCTTAAATATTTGAGAAATACTAAGGATCAAAGGTTGGTTTATGGCGAGTCAGATCTGAAACTTATGGGGTTCACAGACTCCAGCTTCCAATCTGACCATGATGACAGTAGGAGCGTGTCGGGTTATATCTTTACTCTGAATGGTGGAGCCATCTGCTGGAAGAGTTCCAAGCAGCATACTGTGGCAGACTCTGTTTGTGAAGTGGAGTACATCGCAGCATCAGATGCCGTGAAGGAAGCTGTGTGGCTAAAAAATTCATCACCAAGCTCGGAGTAGCACCCTCCCTCGATGGTCCAGTCCTGCTCTACTGCGACAGCACTGGTGCCA